>NC_068303.1:17169814-17269814 GCF_025860055.1 Xyrauchen texanus | reverse complement strand
AATCCCAGCAGATCAGCAGTTACAGAAATCCTCAAACAGCCCATCTGGCACAACAATCATGCCATGGTCGAAAATCACTGCCATCGCATATTTCCCCATTCTGATGGTTGATGTGAACAAAAACTGACGCTTCTGACCCATATCTGCATGATTTTATGCATTGCACTGCTGCCACAAGATTGACTGATTAGATAATTGAATGAATAAGTAGATGTGCAAGTGCTAAGTGAGTATATTTACAAATACATTCCAGTCAATGTGTTCAGAATGTTGGGCATCTCCTACTTGGCTTCCTACTCTTCACAATTGTTTATGCATGAGTGACGTTTTTGTACAATGTGCAAAGTGTTAAACTAGGTCAGTTCTGTATCTTCGTGTGTGTGTTCCCAAAATGGAAGTACTTGAACCTACTGTCATCCATCACACAGCTAAATGGCATGGCTCACATTGCATGACTCTTTGCAGTACTGTGACATGTGGAAGTAAAGTAAACATCTTATAATTATATTTTTCTATGTTTTAGGCTGTACTGCACTTGGTTTGACTTGTGTGCTTTCATTTTGTGCATGTTGGGACAGACGGCAATTGGAACAGACAGAATTGACCGCTGTCCTTTTAAAGGGATTGTTCACTAAAAAAAAAATCTTTTCATAATTTTCTCACCCTCGTGTTGTTCCAACCCTGTATGCCTTTCATTTTACTATTGAACACAAAAGTAGATGTTAGGCAGAACGTTTGGGACTGACAGCCCCAGTCATCATTCACTTTCATTGTATGGAAAATAAGATGCAATGAATGTGAATGGTGACAAAGGCCAACATTCTGCCTAACATCTCCTTTTTTACTCTACAGAAGAAATACAGTCATACAAGTTTGGAACACGAGAGTAAGTTGTATAGTTGCCAACTTTTTGGTACACAATATACACAACACTTTTCAGCCTTTTGAGCACTTCAATGCGGGACAGGGGTCACCCTCGAGCTTCTATTATAATATAGACAATAAGCCTCCCTGAGATGTCATCATTTTGGCCAAATTATGGGAAGTCCTTGATGAAATGGGACAGTTGGCAACAGTTGAGTTGTATATAATGACAGAAATTTAGATTTTGCATCAATTGTCCCTTGAAGATGCAACACACTTTTCTCTCTCGTTTGGTGGAAACTGAACTGGTATTCTGCAGAAACATGTGTTTTATATTTGTGAATTTTTTGTTTAATTACATGTATGCCGAAGCTTGCACAAGACGAATGTGGCAGAATATTTAAAGTGCAAGAATTTCAAAAAATGTGGTGCTAAATGTAAAATATGTATAAACAATTTTTACTAGCTCAACAGCTAAACTGGCATTAGACCCCCCCAGAAGTATATGGTTTTGCTCATGGGCACTCAGTTCTTCATACAGATTTTTTTTGAGCCACTCACCCTGGCCATAAAAGTCATGTGAATAAATACTTTGGAGTCACAGGAAAGATACATCCTGACATACTGAAAATGTTAATTGGCTGATGCACCACAAGAACCCACACAATTCCAATTCCTCTAAAATAAACTGGGCACAAGCATCTAAATATAAAAAATCTACTATAATATTATAAAATATGTACAATTTATATGATTTATAATTAATATTTTGCTTGAAAAAAATATTTGAATACATAAATTCTTTGGAATGGCCATCAATTGAGAATTATGCTTTTTTCTGGCCCATATGATGTCGATATGCCATCTACTAGCAGGGTCTAACTGGGCAATGCTAACCAGTCAAATTTACATGTATTCATTTAGCACATGCTTTTATACAAAGCTACTTAAAAAAATTAGGAAGAATACAACTGAAGTTATTCATCTTAAGGAAACAGTAACACAAAAATGCTGCATTACAAAGTTTCAATTGCATCAGAAAAGTATTAGCCAAGACAGAATTTAGTGTGCAACAATGTTTTATTATTATTATTATTATTTTGATTATATTGTCAAGTAACCAAAATTTTACTGCTTTGTCAGGGGTAGAAAAAACAAAAAATTCAGTCTTCTGCCTCAAGGAGCTTTTTAAGAGGTTGATAAGGATTCAAAAAAGAAAGTAATTTTTGAGATATACACACATATATAGCCTCAGGGGTGGGGGGTGAGAGAGGGAGACGTTAAGGGCAAAAACCTCTCTTAAGCTTCATTCACAGTGGTGTCCTATGAAAGCTGCGGCCGAGTGTAACCGCAAACTAATTGTCAGTTATATAACTTTGGGCTGAATAGATGCACCCTTTCAGAATCATCGTGCTTCTTTATGCGCTGACGGACCTCTATAAACCAGCTCAGCCATCTGCGTTTGCTTAGTCAAACACATTTCCATGCTTCTCAATCAAAAGAGCAAGATTAATGTGAACCAAGCCCAGGTTCAAAAGTTTCCACTTCAGAGAGGAATCAGATGCCTCTCTGTCCAAAACACTTCAGGTGGGAGACTCTCGGCCATGTTATTTCCAAAAAGCTAAGAAGCAAAGAGTTATCTAATATATTGAGGGGGACTCTGACTGGCTAACAACATTGGCAGAAAGGCAGGAACCCTGAACTAACAAGTCTAGCCTCAGCCACACAAGTCAAACACCGGCTAAAATAACATCAGCTGGCATTGCAAATTCAGACACCACGTTTTGCACCGTGGGGCCCTCTAAGATTCACTCAGTGAGGCCTCTGGACCCACCCGGTGGGCAGTGAAGGTGATATGTTTGTATGTTAATTTATTAGTGGAAGAGTTCAGTAGTGTATCTGTGGACCTGTGTCATGGAGGAAGAACATGAAAGGGAAATATACAGAAACTCAGGATGGGCCCCAGTGCAAGTTTACTGGACAGAGATTAAATGTCTCAGCTCAGGAGAGTAGTATTGTGTAGAGATGCTCAGCCAGTCTAAGCAAAACAAAAATAAAATAAAAAATAAATTATGCTACACAAGACCTTATTCATTCTGCCTGGGAAAACAAATCTATATAAATAATACTGCGGTACTCTTTTGTAATAACTAAGATTGCTACCTGTACCATAAATATGGGATCGTCTTGTATTTAAAGATTAAATTATGCACCCATATTGAATCAATACGGGACAAGATTTGTCTTGTGTTTATGCTGGTCTGATGGCGTCACCACGAAAAAGTTTCTAGATAATTAATTTAACCTTGATATTAATTAGAAATTGTGCCTATGGTTATTAAGGGACTGTCTAAAAAGTCCTTACATTGTGCTAAAACATGATAAAACTGTGTAGGTTGTGGTAAGGGACCATCTGAAAACTTCAGGCAGCAGCATTAGGCAGGTTTTAATGTTGTGGTTGATTGGTGTATATCTTAAAATAATGTACATATTCAAATAACGTGGGGTGATTGTAAAGCATTGAACTCACATTTTGTAAGGTGCTATCTTCACATAAGTTTTGTTAGTTACCACATTCACCATTAATTACAATTGTTTTGTCAGGCCTGGAAATGAGTTTGCAACCACAACTAATTAAGATTGAAAGCAATTGTGACAGTAAAAGTTACTGAAACTAATAATGCTTTTTCACCAAAACACATTTTTCTACAGATTATTAACCATGACTCATTCCATTGTTTTGACTTAGATTTACGACAGAGGTCACTCTTCAGAAACATTTGTGCAGTGCTTGTTTTGTTGACTTCACATTCTATTGCCCCCACAGCTGGTGGGACAGTTATTGAAATGAGAATTCACGCGATGGAATATCTGACAACCTCCGCGGATGCCCGCAGGAACTCTTTGTAGTGGAGTCTCCTCAGCACTGAGAACAGAAGGAGAAGAGGATGGGCTCATGGATTAATGGGATTCCAAAGCAGTACTTAAAAGAGCACAGTGACTGCAAACTACTTGTTTCCTTTTTAACAAAAGCCAACTCATTAAAGGCTGCCTGAGATTCCAGGAAGAGTAAGTTTATGGAAGAATGTTTGCTCTTAAATGTTGTCTCCTTGATCCCTTACTCTATCAAACAACACACATTAGTGGCATCTCAGGGGAGTTTTCCAACTGGTAAGAACTCATTTGGACTTGTGGTGAAGAGTGTTGGACTTGTAGTGATAGAATAGTGAGATATAAACAATGTGGAGTTGCCATGAGGGTCTTTCTTACCATCTCTGAAATCAAGCTCTGGAATCTCTTTTATTGAAAGCATTGTTTAAGGTGAAGCATTTGAGTAGAGGTGTTTAATATTTTCCAAGATGGCCCAAATACACACGTCTCTGTCTAATCTCCATGTTCTAATGCTTTATCTCACCAACACTATTTAAGGGATATACACTACGTTTTTCCATTCACACAAAGTTATCCAGTTTGAAACAGCATTTATTTATTTGTTACTGTTGCCTATGTCATTTGTGTTAAATTACTTTCTGTTGTGACAGATCTCTTGCCGAAGTCCTGAAGATGAAAAGCCATAAAGAACAGTTTGATGACATTTTGGGCCAAATATTGCTGAGAACAGACTGTGATATTTCACAAGATTCCTGTTGCTCACTGTACAAATTAAGCATACATTTTCTAGAAGAGTGGGTTGCCAGCAACTAAATCCAACTTCAGTGGTGCGAATGTGTTTGTCTGTATGTTAGCCCAGAGATGGGCTGGTCACCTGTCCAGGGTGTTTCCCTGCCTTCGTCCCAAGACAACTGGGATAGGCTCCAGCACTCCCTGTGACCCTAAATAGGACAGCTAACAAGTGGCTATATAAAATGGATGGGTTAAAAGCAAATATCAAGTGTGCTTCAGTAGGATCTCATCAAACAACCTCAAACTTCAATTCATGAATTAGGAATAGAAGAGTACAAAAGGGAGCCTGAACCGACCACATAGTGAATTAGGTCATAGACATACAAAAAAACATAATTCCCAGTTTAAAAGTCTTCATTTAACATAATGTAATATCTATGTCATTGCCTCTTATTTAAGGAACAGTACTGAGTTGTGTATTCTTTCTTTAGTGCTCTGCCTGAATTATTGTATTGGAGGAAGGGAGGTTTGGGGTGAAGCCTGCTTTGGGAGAAATTACATGGAATATAACCTTCGGAGAGGTCAACTGGATACTGTTTCAGACTGTTTGGACTCTTCAACTTAGTGTCTGTATAAATGGCCCAGGAAGGCTAGTTTGGCTGGAGCAGCAAAATTCTTAAGTCCTAAAGATTCAAATTTTTCAAAACGAGCATGGAACCACAAGTTCTGCACTAGAAATGACAGTCAGTTTGTTTATATGCACAGTTATAATCAAGCTACAGTGGAGTTTTGCATAGTTGAGCTATCTGTCTGTCCAAGTATATTTGACACAATGCATAATTGGAAGTTTAACCTCGTACAACCTCGCGTACACATGCATGGACTTTGTATTTTACCATTGCTATATAAAACACAACATTTATATTCATTTAAACCAACTGATCTCAGTTCAGAAGACTCTGTGCTGTCAGTAAAGTGTAAAGTTGTGTACACACGGAGTAATTTGACAAAACAACATGGCCCGATCACAGCAGAGTTTGTCTTAAAAAGAAAAGGCAAAAAAACTACATCTGGTAAGAAACCTAAACCTTTTTGCACTGAAACCTGCTTGAGTCAAAAGATTAGAGTCTCTAGTTTCATCCAATATGCCACTTTTAACATTTGAGCATTTTATCGCAAAACACCACACTGCTAAACACTATGAACACTAAAGTGTTCTTACAAAAACCTTTCTTAGAAATCCTATATTTACTGTGTATTATTACACTGAGAATCAATGGGTTAATCAAAAAATGTGTGTAAATATATATATATATATATATATATATATATATATATATATATATATATATATATATATATATATATATATATATATTTTTATTTATTTATTTATTTTTGCTTGTTAATTATGTGCTACAAGGTACAAATCAAAAGGGAAATGGAAAATGCACGCTCAGGTTTCAGAATGTTAAGGGAAACATGACAATTATAGCACGTGAAGTACATGTTACTAACATCGAGGAATATTGTGGTCTGATTAATGTGTATAGTATATACATGCTGGATGAAGCTGAGCTACAATTGCATTATATATCTGTTATCCCTGCTACTTTGCAAAAAATCTATTAAGATCTGAGTCAGACTAAAGTGTTTACATGTCATTTTATTGTTTTAGTCTTACTGAAATTGAACTTTTAAAGTGCATGTAAACATATTAAATGCGTCCAAAACATGCTCATACTCTGACTTTATGATCTTTCTAATCTGTCACTAAATTGTTCTCTTGGCTATTATCATCATTTCATCATTATCAAGAGGGACATAGAGCATTTTTAATCAACTTTTTGCAATACATTTTTAACACAAAGACTTTGTGTTTGACCATACATTGAAGGCAGGAGCCCTCATTTGCTTTGGGTGCCAAAGAGAATTCACAATGTTAATGGATAGAGGTAACACGAGAGGTTTAACTGGCAAGGATTTGTTGGTGTTTAGGTTTCATGACTCAAAGTCCATATTGCTGAAATAACAAAGCTTGGGCTTTGCTTCTAATTAAATACAAGTAGTTGAGGAGACCAGGGATGTTTTTTTTTTATATCTTTGGTGAAACAAACAAGATAACTTCTCCCTGATGGAGGGAACAAGATGTTGTGTCGATGTAGTGACACTAGGGGTCGCTCTTGGGAGACCCAAAACACCTTCATATCTCTGAGAGAGGGCCAATGAGAATTTTCATGCCACTCCCGTGGACATACGGGTATAAAAGTAATCTGGAATGCAGAGTTCATTCAGGTTTTGTGCTGAGGAGCTGAGACAAGGTCCTGGAAATTTCAGCGGTGTAGTACAGCCTGTGGCAAGATGGACACAACATCTCATTCCCTCCGTCAGGGAACAGAGGTTACAACAGCAACCAAGACGTTCCCCTTCTGTCCCTCTCTCGACGTTGTGTAGATGTAGTGACACTAGGGTCCCTATATGAAACGCCACAATGGCTGAACTGTGTTACATGAACTGCTGATACAGGTGTAAGCAAGCTACTGCGAGCGTAGGAACAGAAGCACTTGGACAGCACATATCCTTCCCAGACGACGCAAAAAATGTCGTGTAGTTCCCCATATCCTGGGGGGGAGGGGTGTTGGAAGGAGACGTATCTAGAATTGGAGCAGGCCACGGCCTTTTCTCTCTAAGTTTTCTCTCCACAGAATATTCGATTTGGCTGGGGCCTTTAAATGCTCATAACATGCGCCAGGGAAGGTGTTCTTTCAGGGGGAAAAGACCCCGCAGAGACCACACCCTGCCCCGAAGGGGGGGTAAACATGTGACAATTACGTCACATGGACTCAAGGCTGCACATGGAAGGGGAAGGAGAGGAAGGGGAGGAGCTCTACAAGCACAGCGACCGGGGCAGAGAGGGCGTTGCCCAAGGGAGATGTGGGTCTACAAAAGGGAGACCGTGCCACGGAAGATACATCACAGGAGGTTACCGGGGATTACCCAGCAGAACCGTAACCATAGAAGCTCCCGAATCGCCTTCAACATTAACCGGAGGGCCTCATACCCATAGGTAGAAGGACCAGCGGAGGGGACAGCTGAAGTGGCTTTCCCCCAGAAGGAAAGCCGAGACCACGACGTTGCCATGGTCATGTTTTCGCAGTGAACCATCCACAAACACTTCCTCAACGTGATTACTGCCCAGACATGTAGGGCAGCGATCATGGCTTTCAGAGGCAGAGGGGTAACGACTGCACCCAGGAACTAAACAGAGACGGAAAGTCTTGTGTTTTCTCTAATAGAGGAAATATTACTCTTTAGAGGAGAAATACACAGTTTTAGCACTGGTGAAGCGCCCAGGGATATTGCTCTGCACTAAGCATGCCGATGGAGAGAAAGCCACTGGAATGCGCTATATATTCATCAGCAAATGCTTCCTTAGAGGTGAATTAGAACAGTAGTGGATTCAGCTCCCTTTTAGACTGGTATGTCCGGGGGGTGTGGCATGAAAATTCTACTTGCCAGTTCTCATTGGCCTTTTCTCAAAGATTTGAAGGTGTTTTTGGGCTTTCAATAGTGACCCCCTAGTGTCACTACATTGACACAACATCGAGTTGTGTCATATTTGTTGATTGCCTATTTGTTTTAATTCATGAGTATAATTATGTTGTGCAATTGTGCCAACCAGCTGTTCATGTACTGTATGTAGTCATGAAATCAGAGACTCTCTCCTCAGAGTTCAATCACAAGTGGTCACAGGAGATGTATTGGAAGTGTAAACAATCTTTATTGCATGACCAATTACGATTTGAGATGGATGTTAATTCCAGGTGTAATCAGGGCTTTTGATTCATGGATATGAATGGTTTCCTAGGCTCCTTTTTCCACAGCATTCTGATGTCCACTTCAGATTAGATGGTTGCAACTCCACAGGGGTTTGTGGCCATGTTGAACTGTTCTAGGAAACAAATATGCCTTTGAGGTTGCGGCCATTAGGACATAGCATGCAGCAACTGTTCCCATCCAGTATCACTGAGCTGTGTTTGTTCTATACTGTGTTTGTGTTTAGGTCTTGTTCCATATCATTAAATGCCCTTAACTTTGAATGACTTTCAATTGAATTACTTTGAATGAGACTCTAAAGTCCAAGCTAACACCTTACAGTACATTAAGATATATTAGAATACTCTTAGTTCATATTACTCATTTAGCCTCATGAAATTACATTTTCCAGGCATGGAAAACAGGTTGACCTGCATCACCATTTTATGAGCTACAAAATTCCCTATTCTCTTTCTTTTTCCTTCAAAAAGCAAGGTCAATCTTGGCAGACTCTGGGCAAATGTGACCTTTTTGAGTCCCTGTTGCCGCCACAGTTTATGACAACTGTACATGGAACACTGTACTGCACATTTAAGGCATTTCCATTCACAATACATTTAGAATGTATTACAGAATTATTATTTTTATTATTATTAATGGAAATTCTGTCATCATTCATGTTAGCCTGGGTCACCATTTACTTTCAGTACTTTTTTTTCCTCAATATTTTGAAAGTGAATGGTGACCGAGACTGTCAGTCCCTAACGTTCTGTCTAACATCTTTTGTGTTCCACCGAATAAAAAGGGTCACATGGGGTTTGGAACAATATGAGTGGTAAGAAAATTATGACAGAATATAAAATTTAGGGAAATTTAGAGCTATCACTTTAAAGGGATAGTTCACACAAAAATTAAGATTCTCTCATCATTTACTCTCCCTCATATGTCGCAGATGTGTATGAATTTCTTTTCTTCTGCAGAACACAAATTATGATTTTTAGAAGAATATTTCAGCTCTGAATGTCAGTACTATGCAAGTGAATGGATGCCAAAATGTTGATGCTCCAAAAAGCACATAAAGGAATCATAAACATAATCCATATGACTTCAGTAGTTAATGTTATATCTTCAGAAGGTATATAATAGGTGTGGGTGAGAAACAGATCAACATTCAAGTCAATTATCTGCTAGAAGTCCTTCTCCCTGGCCCTGCCCAGCAGGGGGTGTATGTAGAGAAGAATGTAAATCACCAAAGACATAAGAAGAAGAATGTGAAAGTGATCTGTTTCTCATCCACACTATCACATCACTTCTGAAGAAATTGATTTAACCACTGGAGTTTTATGGATTACTTTTATGTTGACTTATGTGAGTTTGAGCTTTAAAATGTTAGCACACATTCGCTTGCATTATATGCTCTAAAAGAGCTGAGAAATTCTAAAAATCTTCATTTGAGTTCAGCAGATGAAGCAAAGTCATATACATCTAGGGTTGCATGAGGGTGAGTAAATGATGAGAGAATTTTCATTTTTAGATATCCCTTTATGGGCTCTTGTCAGATCTGGATGAATTTGTCAATAAGAAGAGAGGTTTGGAAACATTTCTAGTAATTATTACAGTGAAAATGTGAACGATGTCCCACAGGGAAATATAAACCAAAGCAAGATCATGTATATTAATGACTATTTATGCTATTTTATAGCACCAGCTTTTAATTGTTAGTTCAGTGTTGTTATAGTTTTCAGTGTTGAAAGAATTAAGATCATTAGTTGTGTACACAGTACTATTGCTCCCTAATTGCAGAGAACGCAGCCTGCATAGGGCACCACACACATAAATGTTGTCTATTCGTGCTCCAGTTGTCAATTACGTTATCGGCTGAGCAAAAGGCTCTTACACTTAGCGCGGATGTTTACATGGATTTAAACAGTTAATCAGCCCAAAGTAGCTGCAATAGTTTCCAGTACACTATATATATATATATATATATATATATATATATATATATATATATATATATATATATATATATATATATATATATTAGGGCTGTCAATCGTTTACAATTTTTAATTACATGGTGCCCGATTAATTAATCGCGATTAATCGCACATACTAATATTTGCTGAGAAAGCCCTCATATAACAATAATTCAATATATAATGATGAAATAATTATACATAGTTATCTTTAAACATTACATTATATATATATATATATATATATATATATATATATATATATATATATATATATATATATATATATAATATATATGTAATATATATATATATATATATATATATATATATATATATATATATATATATATATATATATATGTGTGTGTGTATATATATATATGTGTGTATATAATATAAAAAATATTCAGATAATTAAAATGCATTACATTCCTGTGGCAGAAGAGTTGATCATTGATAAGACCATTCAAAAAGTGGTTTAGAATAAAATGTATTGTTTACTACCATATTATTGATCATAAGTCAATCATTGTCATACAGTTCACAGCAATCCATTTCACAAGTGAATTTGTCAATCAGTTGGAGATTAATTATGAGGGCTTGTTTAAGGACCCGTCAATGTACACCTGCGTCAGACATGCTTTCTTTTTTTTAGAAATAAGCCAGGGGTATACATAGTACACAATACTACAGATATATTTTACAAAAATACCAAGACATTATATTCATTACATAGTGCAATGGTTTTCAATGCTTTGGAGTTGTTGGAGGTACAAAGAGTTATATATATATATATTTAAATAATATTTCAAGTCTTTACAAAAAAGTGCAAATAGGGGCTTTATAGACATAAATTTACACTTATGTATAAAAAAAAAAAAAAACTTTGCAAAAAAAATAAACAGATTAATCAGAAAATATTAACTTAAGTTATCAAAACTGTGAAAACCAAATAAAACATCTTTATAAAGCAAAGAAAAACTAGTTAAAATAGAGGTACATACAAACAAACAACATTTTCTCCAAATTACTACAGCGTGGACACATTCCCAAAAAAGGTGAGGAGCCGATTAATCTACAGCATTACTGAAGGAGCAAAGTGGATCTATTTCAGGGAGCATGTTTTTTAAATAAAGATTGACTGGGTAAAAATGGTGTAACAGTTTAAAGGACACATCCTTAACCTCGTTGGTATTTAAATATTGTGAGGTAAAGACCGTACTGCGTCAGACATGCTTGTGTCGCGTCTCGGGTGTGTTGCGTCATAAAAGTAAAATGTTTAGGTCACTGTGTCAAGTTAAATATAGTTTAATACTCAATCTTTAAACACATCTTGCAATCCCTTGCTTCGCACATTTATGTTGTGTGTCTGCTGAAGAGTTGTCAATGTGTTGTTCACTGTAACAAACTGTGCGTTGCTCACACAGTTGAAATTCCACTTACTGCCCTCTGGAGTAAACAGGTGGTACTACAAGCTTGAATCTCTCAGGAAAGCATTACAATTAAATGCGTTAATTTTTTTAACGCGTTATTTTTGATAAAATGAATCTCACGTTATTAATGCGTTAAATCGACAGCCATGATATATATATATATATATATATATATATATATATATATATATATATATATATATATAATCTAAATCTAAATATATATTTACAGAATCACACTGAAAATGACCATTTGTGTTATCATTACACACAAAACTTAACTCAGCGTGCTGCCATAAGTTGCAGCTGCAATTTTAATCTTGATATAGTCACTTGTCTTGGTGTTAAATGAAAGCATTGCATGATGAAACTATAATTTTTTCACTGCGTGTAGCGAAGAAAGTTTTTCACTCAGAAGAGCTCGATGATGCAGCAGTGATGGACTCGGCTTGTGTGACAGCAGCACGCAACTGTGTGAACTTCCGCTGTCGTAAAAGTCCCGTTCAATAATATCTCAATAAATTACACATTAATTATAATTATACCCAGTAATGTAATGACAGGAACGCTGTCCATTTTAACAAAGTAAAAGTACATTTTTTCATTATAAATTTACTTGAGAGTAAAAAGTACCCATTTTAAAACCTACTCTAAAAGTAAAGAAATTCTAAAAGGTTTACTCAAGTAAATGTAACACGTTACTACCAACCTCTGATTATATTGTTAAATGGAATCATCCGTTGAAGCTAATGGTTTGATGTAGATTTGTCACAGTGCAGTGTCTGAGACTGGAGACTAGCCCAAAATGTCATGGAATATATTTGGACTAAAAGCAGATGAAACATGCCCTGTCACTTCAAAGACAGACTCAGTTATTTTCATTGTACACACTGTAACAGCAGATTTTGTTTCAGTTTTCAGTGTAATCTGTTGAAAATTGTATCAACATGTAAAACAATTCATCCATTCACCTACACATGACTGGATCAGTCTCTCCTCTCATGGAAAACCAACAAAACAACATCAGTGTTGGACAATTCTCTAAAGTAAACTACAGTACCTCTTCTTCTTTGAGCACTGTCAAACAGTAAGATGGCTTCATCCATGTCCCTGTTTGACCTTCAGAATTGTGTGTTGTGTATCGTTATTGTTCAACATTGGTTTAAACTTTTCTCTTTAAATTTACAGGAACTTAAATTTAACTCAAACTGGGCAGGAGATTTCTATTTCCCAGCATGCTTTGCATGCACTCGACAGGGAGTACACATTAAAATGAAGTGTTATAAAATGTGTCTTTGTGCAAGTTGAGTGCAAAGGAGAAAATTTGTTCCCCTTCTGTCGCTCTCTCCACGTTGTGTCAGAGAAGCGACACTAGGGGTCTCTCTTGAGCACCGATATTCCCCTCTGAACTATGAAAAAAGGCCAATGAGAATTGGCCTTTTTGCGAGAACATGACCATGACAACGTTGCGGTCGCGGCTTGCTTACAACCGTAAGCAGGCCTCTCCAGCCGCCCCCCGCGTCGCTCCTTCTTCCCACGGGATTGAGGACAATGCGGCTGGCGATGGAGGCGATTCGGGGATGGCAGCGGGTGCAGCTCCGCCGGGTACGCCCCTCGGACCACCAGCGCCCGGCACGCTCGTTGACTCCGTCCCGCTTGAGGTGGCGGCGACTCGCCTCACAGCCAGTCTGCCTACCCTCTTGCGATGGAATCAGATGAGTTCGCCGCGACATCGGAGGGCGTGGGCTCTGATGCTGAGGGCTCCTCTGGGCTGCCGCCTTTGGGCTTGCACGCCCAGGAGGAGGCCGATGCACAGATGTCCGATATGCTTTCGGGCAGCCAACAGCGTGGGTCTGGATTGGAACCCTCCATCCTCCCCACAGCCATCACGGCTGGGCGATTGGTTCTTGGGCGTTGAGCGCGCTCACAGCCTCGCCCCGGTTCCTTTCTTCCGGAGGTGCATGATGAGCTGGCGTCTTCATGGAGAGCACCCCTCTCCACTCGTCGCACCGCCACCTGCTCATCCGCCCTCGCCACCCTCGGCGGCAGAGCGCCCGCAGGTACACGGAGGTCCCCAGGTGGATAGAGCTGTTGCGCTCCACTTATGTCCCGGAAGCACTACCACCTGGCGGGGCCGCCCTGTACTCCCTTCCGGTCCTGTAGAGCAACATCCTCGCTCACCGCGAAGGCCTACAGCGCTACCGGATGCGCCGCTTCGCCCTGCATGCCATGGCTCTCCTGCAGGTCCACCAAGCCAAGGCACTTTGCAACATGCACGGGGTGGCCCTGATCCCGACACGCTGCAGGAACTGCGCTCAGCGACCGACCTCGCCCTGAGGCGGCGAAGGTCACAGCGCAGGCACTCGGGCAGGCGATGGCCACTCTGGTGGTCCAGGAACATCAGCAATGGCTGGACTTGGTTGAGATGCGTGAAGCTGACAAGACTCGCTTCCTCAACGCCCCTGTCTCCCAGTTCGGCCTCTTCGGCGACACTGTTGAGGACTTTGCCCAGCAGTTCTCCCTGGTGAAGAAGCAGGCGGAGGCCATTTCAGCACATCATGCGGCGCCGCAAGCTTGCCACCACGGCCCAGGCCCCACCTGCTCGCCGAGGCGTCCTCCCGCAGCCAGAAGACCTTCTGCTCCGCCCCAACCTGGGCCCAGCTCTCAGCCCCGGCGTCGAGCAAACCGCAGGAAGCGTCGCCCCTGCCTCACGGACCCCTTCGAGGACCCGGAAGGCTCCCAAGCGTCCCTGAGACAGCGGACCCAGAGGACAAGAAGTTAGCTCCGAGGTGGTAAGACCACTCCGTCCCCGGTGGAGGGCCGGGAGGACAATCTTTTGTTTTTTCATTTGCCGCACCCCTGGCGGGGCTCGCGGTACCCAAATTCTCAATAAAAGAGCTAATTCCTTTACCTCTGGGTCACATGGCCCGCAAATGCCGTTCTCACGGCACTGTGCTTTCAGGCCTCAACAGTCTCGGCGCCCAGGATGCGGTGCTCCCGCCCTCAGCCCCACAACTGTTCCCCGGCCGGCCGGTTCAGAGCGAGTCCAGAGGGCGCCAGCATCAGACCTCCTCCTCAGTCACGAACCCGCCCCCTGCGGTGCGCGGAACAAGGTAAGTGCTTTGAGTTTATTCTCAGCACCAGAGCCTCGGGGCGCCACAGCACCTCCCGACGCTGCGTTACCTGTTCCGCACCGCTGTGAAGCCCGCCGGATGCGTCCAAAATACTCGTCCCCTTGGTGCCCCTAGCACGGAGCTTAGAGGCATGGCTTTCACTGCCCAACTTCGTCACGGTGGCTGCACGGACCATCCGACTTCGGTTACACAATTCAGTTTGCCAGGTCTCCGCCCCCTTCATGGGCGTTCGTTCCTCCGCAGTGCACGGCGAACATGCCCACTCCCTGCGCTGAGGAAATCGCCTCCCTTCTAATCAAGGACGCGATAGAGCCTGTCCCTCCGACCCGAAATGAAGAAGGGTTTCTACAGCCCTTGCCGTTGTACCCAAGAAAGGCGCGGAATACGACCGATCTTGGACCTGCGAGTTTTCAATCGGACCTTGTCCAAACTCCCGTTCAAAATGCTTACCCAGAAACAAATTTTATCTGGCGTCCGGCATCTAGATTGGTTCGCAGCGGTAGACCTGAAGGACACGTACTTCCACGTCTCAATTCGCCCTTTCTACGGTTCGCGTTCGACGGCCAGGCGTATCAGTACAAGGTCCTCCCCTTCGGCCTATCTCTGTCCCCTCGCGTTTTCACGAAGGTCGCAGAGGCAGCTCTTGCCCCGCTACGAGGAGCGGGCATACGCATACTCAATTACCTTGACGATTGGCTCATTTTGGCCTCCTCGCAGGAATTACTATGCGCACACAGAGACCAGGTGCTCGAGCACCTCGGCCGTTTAGGGTTTCAGGTCAACTGGGAAAAGAGCAAGCTCACCCCGGTCCAGAGCATCTCTTTTCTCAGTTTGGAGTTAGACTCAGTCTCAATGACAGCACGTCTCTCCAACAAGCGTGCTCAGTCAGTGCTGGAATGCCTCGCTTCTTTCGAACCAGGCACCGTGGTCCCTTTGAAGCGTTTCCAGCGGCTCCTGGGGCATATGGCATCCTCAGCGGCGGCGCCACTGGGGTTGATGCATATGAGACCACTTCAGTATTGGCTCCAGACTCGAGTCCGAGGCGAGCATGGCGCCACGGCATGCACGGCGTGGAAGTTACCCCTGCCTGCCGCCAAACCTTCAAACCCAGGACAGACCTCTGCTTTCTACGGGCAGGAGTACCCTTGCAGCAGGTGTCCCGTCGCGTTCTGGTTACAACCGACGCCTCCAAATTGGGTTGGGGCGCCGTGTGCAACGGGCGCGCAGCCGCAGGCCGGTGGAACTGAGGCCCGCTGCACTGGCACATCAACTGCCTAGAGCTGCTGGCCGTTTTTCTTGCCCTGAAGAAATTTCTTCCGTTGATTCGTGGCAAGCACGTCCTAGTCAGGACAGACAGCACCACGGTGGTGGCCTACATAAACTGCCAAGGCGGAGTACGCTCCCTCTACATGTCACAGCTCGCCCATCGTCTCCTCCTTTGGAGTCAGCAGCGACTGGAGTCACTGCGCGCCACTCACATCCCCGGCAACCTCAATGTGATAGCGGACGCGCTGTCAAGACAAAACTTGCCCGGCGGAGAGTGGAGGCTCCACCCCCAATCGGTCCAGCTGATTTGGGACAGGTTCGGCAAGGCCCAGGTAGACCTGTTTGCCTCCCAGGAAACCTCCCACTGTCCGCTCTGGTATGCCCTCACAGAGGCTCCCCTTGGGACAGATGCTCTGGTGCACAGCTGGCCCGCGGGGCTGCGCAAGTACGCTTTTCCCCCAGTGAGCCTTCTTGCACAAGTGCTATGCAAGGTCAGGGAGGACAAGGAGCAAGTCACTCTGGTGGCCCCCTACTGGCCCAACCGGACGTGGTTTTCGGATCTCACGCTCCTCATGACAGCCCCTCCCTGGCGAATTCCCCTGAGGAAGGACCTTCTTCCTGGTGTTCTTCCCGAGCCGAAGACCCGCAGAAGTGCGCAGTTAGGTCAGTGCTCGTGTTTCTTCAGGAGAGGCTGGAGAGGAGGCTGTCCCCCTCCACCCTCAAGGTGTATGTTGCCGCTATCGTGGCCCACCACGACACGGTAGACGGCAAGTCTCTTGGTAAGCACGACTTAATCGTCAGGTTCCTAAAAGGTGCCTGGAGGATGACTCCCTCCCGGCCTAACCTGTTTCCCTCCTGGGATCTCTCGGTCGTCCTTATGGGACTCCGGAGACCCCCCTTCGAGCCGCTTGACTCAGTTGGACTCAGGGCCCTCTCTCTCAAGACCGCCCTGCTGATCGAGCTCACTTCCATCAAGAGGGTCGGGGACCTGCATGCGTTCTCTGTTAGCGACGCTTGCCTGGAGTTCAGTCCGGCGGACACTTTCGTGATCCTAAGACCGCTGACCGGGCTACGTGCCCAAGGTTCCTACCACACCCTTCAGGGATCAGGTGGTGAACCTGCAAGTGCTGCCCGGGAGGAGGCAGACCCAGCCCTTTCACTGCTGTGTCCAGTGCGTGCCTTACGTATTTACCTGGACTGCACACAGAGCACCAGGCGCTCTGAGCAGCTCTTCATCTGCTTTGGGGACAGCAGAAAGGAATGCTGTCTCCAAGCAGAGACTCGCCCACTGGGTTGTCGACGCCATTTCCCTGGCTTATCACACCCAGGCCGTGCCCCCCTTGCTGGTCCGAGCCCACTCCACCAGGAGTGTTGTGTCCTCGTGGGCACTGGCTAGGGGCATTGCCCTAGCAGACATTTGTAGAGCAGCGGGCTGGGCAACACCTAACACTTTTGCGAGATTCTACAATCTCTGAGTTGAGTCAGTATCGTCCCGTGTTCTCTCAGGTACCGAGCCCGTAGAACTCGGTGGCACGTCCACAATCTGACCGGGTGAATCGCTTGCACCCAGCGCCCTTCCCCCTAACCAGGGGAAACAGTGCGCCTTCTTTCCCAGGAGATCCCAGGTTTGGGACACTGGTTGACTCCTCCCTAGCCCTCGTGGGTCGCAGTTCTGTGGAGGAACTCGCCGACCCAAACCACTGCGGGTACCACTAGCTACCGTGTACAGGTATAGGTGCCCCACAGGTAAGGCCTCCTGTTCGGACTCCCCCTGTGTGTAAAACCATGGTTCTGTCCCCTCACAAGAGTTGACTCCGTGTTTTCCTTAGGCAGTTACAGCTGCCTCAGGTGCCGTGCTGTATGCTTCCCCCCTCTGCGAGACTGGATCTACCACCGCACTACTGTTCCGCATAAGACCTAAGTATAGGCCATGCGATGTATTTGCCACTCAAAATTTGCCTCCCCTCCCGGGTAGGTGTGGCCTCCGCAGGGTCTTCTCCGCCCTAATAAGGGCTAAGACCCCCTTCCCTCAATGCGTGTAAGGGCCCCGGCCGTAGTTGCTCTATGCGAGAAACATAGAGAGAAAAGAGGCCCAGCCAGGCTGGCCCGTTCCCGTGTTGGCGGCCGTCACCTTGTTCCCCCCTCCAGGGTAACGATAAGGAATCCTGATGGCTTAAATGGGGCATTGGGGAAGGGTACGTGCAGCCTGATACAGTTGGTCGTTCTGCACGTAGGAATACCTGCTCGCTCCTGTATCATGTACACGGCTCAGCGCATGGCTCTTTTTAAGTGGACCCCTAGTGTCGCTTCTCTGACACAACGTGGAGAGAGCGACAGAAGGGGAACGTCTAGGTTACGTATCTCCTACGCCTAAGTTGTGTCTCCCCTGCCACGTCGCTGAGCCGAGCCCCTGTTGTGGCCGGACCATTTCCGGCTCCTCAGAAAAATCCTGAATGAACTCCCGTATTTGCGCCGCTTAAATACCCGTATGTCCGGGGCGGGACATGCAAATACTGGTTGCCAACTCTCATTGGCCTTTTTTCATAGTTCAGAGGTGAATATCGGCGCTCAAGAGAGACTCCTAGTGTCGCTTCTCTGACACAACGTCTCGTTCCCTCCATTGGGGAACGGAGGTTACATACGTAACCTAGACGTTAGTGTTGGATGTTTTGTTGTGTTCTTTAAAGGAGTTTCTGTTATGTTAAAGTTTTTGAGGATTACCATTATGGTGAATAGTGGAGCTTGAGCTTAGGTTGAGAACTGGTACAATTCAAGATTGTGATGGTCGATACCACTTATATTCTTTGCTATCTGAAACCAAGTACTTTTAGACCAGTATCACCAATACCAATACCTCTATTAAGTTACATTTTTTTGAATTCTTTGTATAAAATGAATAACTTAAATTATTACTTACATTTTTTATATATATTTATAAGCCTAAGCAGAAAATTATAAGACTGCTTTGCTTACCTTTTAAAAATGAGTAAGTATAAGCAACATATAAAACCACAAAATTAACCATGGATATTATTATATGGCTACTATTACTGAAATCAAGTTACCATATGGATACTACAGTAATGCTGTAGTAAAACCACAGTTAACTGTATCAAAACATTACTGCCAAAAAAACAAAACAAACATGGTTTTTATAGTCGTGGTTAATACAATATTACTACAGTAAATCAATGAGTAGTTTTCATAAAGGTATTGTTTATTAACAATGATTAAAGATCATTATCAAAGTTTTAACAACTCTGAGTTTAAATAAGCCTGTAAAAATGGTCACAAAAGCCCATTATAATACATGTCATGTCAAGGTTCATCATTACTTAGTGTCAATAACTCCAGATGCTGTTTTTCTGTCATTGCCTCAGGAAAGCACTGCTACCTACTTGAATGAGCACTGTGACTGAAAGGGTGAGCACTGTCTGTGACTGATAGTGTATTTTAGCATTTCTGCGGGTCAAGATGAGCTGAAGAAAAAATAGTTCCGGTGTCATGCAACAATTCGCACATTTAATAATTTGTTTCCTCTTCGAAGCTTATGAGATGCATTAATATTCATGTTATCTAAATAATAATATCAGTAGTTCAAAACAACTTCAGAATCGATATTTTTATGCGAGGATCTATATTCTTGATACCACATCGGAAGTATCGATACTTTAGTATCGATCTGCCCATCCCTAATTAAAGACTGCTCTACAGTATATTGTTTTACTAAACAAAGTATAGGGTTTCCATGCATTTATCATGCTAGAATTCACTGTAGTAGCTAGTTAGGTTCCCTCTACTTGAAGTATTTAAGTTGAGCTTACGTTTTAATTTTCAATTCAGCCAAATATTTTTTTTTTAAGAAAAGTGCTATTAAATTGTAAGTTAGGTTACTGAATATTTCAAGTTATGAACAACTAACATGCATGTGTTGTACACAATAAAAATCTGTTCTATTAACTTAAACTTGGGAGTTTATTAACTTAGAAATGTTATGTAACTGATGCCTCAAATTTGTTGAGCTCTGTTAACTTTGTTGGATTTACTGTGTGATAAAGGATTGTTAATTTTTTGTTATCAGTTTAACATCCAACGTATTCTATTAATTGTAATGAAAAGTGTAAAAGTTCCTGCTTGAAATCACAATTTTTTAAATAGCCTGAAGTGTGTTATTTTCATAGTTTGCCTGCCAGGCAGATGAGAACAGTCAGAAACTTGTAAATTCTGACTCTGAACCTCATCTATTGGACTGGAGCTCTTCAAGCTTCTTCCCTAACTGTCACTTTGCTTTCTGTATGAAATATGAAGATGATGTCATGTCACTGTCTCTCTTTAGTCATCAGCAGTAAGCCAAAGAGTGACTCAGTGCCTGGATCCCCATAAAAAAGCAACAGCAGATGAACTGATGCTCGAGTTGAATCTCAATGCTTAGCGTGCAGCCTCAGGGGTTATTGGCATGTTGGTGGCATTTTTATGAATCTGCTATGGATTTATTTGTCTTAATGTGTCTGAAATTCTGAAAAGTACTTCAAGAGGGATTCTGGAATCACTCAGACAACAGCTGGATCTTTTTCAGATTAGTGTGTGGCCGACATGACTCCTAGAACTATGTGCTGGAGGGTTTGAGACATATAACCACCCTATACAATACATAATGTTGTGAACTCAGGATATAGGCCAATATTAATATAAGTTTTATTAATCATGTGGCTGCCTGGTAACTAAAAACCAGGGGTGGAGCCAGGAGTTTTTCACAGGGGTGGCCGGGGCCAGCGATCAGTCTGTGGTGGCACAGAAATTTTCAGGCAGTACATGTTAAGTCTTGTGCTCAAAAATGGCAATTGCGTGTGGGGTGGTCAGGCTTCAGTCTTGGTGGCCAGCTAAAAACTACTCAACTGATTCACAGATAGGTGAGAAATTAATTAGAAATATTACAAATGTATATAATTTGATTTAAACAGATAATTTAAATAAAAATTAATATTGTCATAATTTACTCACCCTCATATAGTTCCAGACCTGTATGACCTTATTTCATCCTTGGGGGAAAATAATTGAGATTTTAGGCATAAATGCTTTGGATAAAAACATGCCAAATGTATAAATGTTAAGAATTTGAAAATAGCATTAACAACTCATCTGAAATCATACTCCTAAGGAGTTGTTAAGTCTAAAGACAAGTCCAATGGTGCTCTGAGAAAATCCAAATGGAAAATATTTTCTCTATGTTTGTGGTAAAGGCAATTTGTTGTGAAAAAGCACACATTCACTCAACCATTTGAAAAATCGAAGCTGTTTGATGTCAGGAATTTTGGCCGTCAGGAAGCATTTATCCCATCTTGTGTAAATCTACAGTGCATTACTGAATCAATACACCTGGGAAATGTACATTTAACAGGACAGTATTTGTGTAACGAGTTCAAGCTCAGAGATGGAAGGGAGGAGAAAGGGAGCAGTGATGCATTCAAGTAAGGCTCTTTATTTCTCTGCTTTCAACGTTCTGCATGCACTCTTTGTGCTTTTCTCAGTTCAATCAGATCCGTGTAAAACAAATTTCTCTAAACCTTCAGCTTCACAACCAAGTAAGACATGTCAGTCTTATTCCGCCATCATTTATTTATCCTCGTGTTGAGGAGATTTAAGTAAAAAAATTAATTCAGGCAAATAAATAAATAAAATTGAGTGAGGTGGACAATTATAAAACAGGAAACAAATCCCAATGGAATATGAAAATAAACATAATTTAAGATTTCTAAATCAATATTTAATATCTAATATGTAATATAATCTTAATATCTCATGCAATTTTATCTCTCAATTTTAATGGATGTTTAGACGTTTCTTGTGGAAAAGAGGATAAGAAATTTATTAACATTTTAATGAAATATTATTTTTTGTAGTGTAAAAATTCTCAAACCTTATGCGAACTTGACGTTGACATACCATGATAATTTGAAATAATAGTTTTTCTTGTTTATGAGATTATCTCATTGCATATTTGACTGCACATTTACAGGATGTTGACAATGCCTGATTTGGGCAAGGTAAGTTCTGGCACTGGTTTTCACAGTGGCAGGTTTCCATGCAGAGGCACCACTACGAATACCTGAATATCCCTGCTGCATGTTGGCAGCTGCAGAAGACTACTAAATTTGCAGTGAAGTCCCACACACCACCCAAGGTATCATCTTACCTCCCTGCAGAGAACAGAAAGTATGGCCAGACTGTCAGGATCTGGAATCCCAGCCCTGTTACTCTTTTCATGCTCTCTTATGCACAGCAAATACTGGCTGAAAAACAACTACGGCCTGTTTTCCTAAATTCAGCGCTGTTTCTTCTCATTTCATCACACAGTTGTATTGTCTGGGATATACATATGTGGTGTGTATATAGGTGTGTGTGTGTGTGTGTCTGTCTGTCTGTCTGTCTGTCTGTCTGTGTGTGTGTGTGTGTATGTGTATGTGTGTGCGTGTTTTTGTGATTTACGAGGACAATTTTGTAAGTTACAAATTAGTAATTACAAGGGTATTATGCTATAAATGTGATTTATGAGGACATTTCTAGTGTCCCCATAATTCAAATCGCTTAAAAATCATACTAAACAATGTTTTATTGAAAATGTAAAAATGCAGAAAGTTTTCTGTGATGATTAGGTTTAGGGGTTGTGTTAGGTTTAGAGGATAGAATCTATAGTTTATACAGTATAAAAGTCATTATGTCTATGGAAAGTCCTCATAATGATAGGTAGACCAACATGTGTATGTGTGTGTGTGTGTGTGTGTGTGTGTGTGTGTGTGTGTGTGTGTGTGTGTGTGTGTCTGTGTCTGTGTGTGTGTGTGTGTGTGTGTGTGTGTGTGTGTGTGTGTGTGTGTGTGTGTGTGTGTGTGTGTGTGAGCGTGTATTTATCACTTTGTGGGGACCAAATGTCCCCATAAGGATAGTAAAACCCGAAATTTTTGACCTTGTGGGGACATTTTGTTGGTCCCCATGAGGAAAACAGCTTATAAATCACACTAAATTATGTTTTTTGAAAATATAAAAATGCAGAATGTTTTCTGTGAGGGTTAGGTTTAGGGGTAGGGTTAGGTTTAGGGGATAGAATATAAAGTTTGTACAGTATAAAAACCATTATGTCTATGGAAAGTCCCCATAAAACATGGAAACACAACATGTGTGTGTGTGTGTGTGTGTGTGTGTGTGTGTGTGTGTGTGTGTGTGTGTGTGTGTGAGCGTGTATTTATCACTTTGTGGGGACCAAATGTCCCCATAAGGATAGTAAAACCCGAAATTTTTGACCTTGTGGGGACATTTTGTTGGTCCCCATGAGGAAAACAGCTTATAAATCATACTAAATTATGTTTTTTGAAAATTTAAAAATGCAGAAAGTTTTCTGTGAGGGTTAGGTTTAGGGGTAGGGTTAGGTTTAGGGGATAGAATATAAAGTTTGTACAGTATAAAAACCATTATGTCTATGGAAAGTCCCCATAAAACATGGAAACACAACATCTGTGTGTGTGTGTGTGTGTGTGTGTCTGTGTGTGTGTGTCTGTGTGTGTGTGTGTGTGTATATATATATATATATATATATATATATATATATATATATATATATAGGGAGAAAACCTGCATAGTATTTATTTATTAAAACATAGTGAGTTGCATGTTTTTGGAAGAGCTGAACACATCCTCTGAGAGAATTGTTACTTCCATTTGAAACTCAGAGCAGTGGCATATCCAAGGATGTGTAATTAAACCCAGGCCCACCCAGAATATTTTTTCTAAAAAATGTATTAAAGGGCACCTATTATGGCATTTAAACTGTTCCTAATATTGTTTTGGGAGTCCCCAACAGACAAAAAACACTTTTGTTGTCTTATTATAAGCATTTATGTTTACCTGATTTGCTCACCGACTCCCAAATGATTCGTTCAACGACTAATTTTTCCAAACCCCTCCTTTGCATGACGCTAATCTGCGGTGATTGGTCAGATGACCCAGTCAGTTGTGATTGGTATACTCTGTGCAGAGATTGTCGGAAACGGAACGCCCATCACCGCTTTGTAGTAAAAAAATCAAAATCAGAGAAGGAATTTGAGTTGATTTATGTTAGCGATCATAGCCCAAAGTTCGGTGGTAAACACCCAATCAGTTATTGTTTGCGTTAGCCCAATGCTTAAACATATTGGTAAAGCACTGCATTACTACAAGTTATTGCTCTATTCTTTATGACAACTCCAATAACATCGACAAACATTTCACATATTTAAAAAAAATTGACATTGGAGACCTAGAAGCTGCGCTGAGCGTAACTTACACAACACACACAAATACTTATTAAGCATGCTAAAAAACATATAAAAGCAACAATTATTAATAATACTTACAGGTTGTGATTCGGAGGACAAAGCTGATCCAAATAAACTTGGTACTGAACCTTCCTTCAGTATCAACCGGCTCGCGAATCCACACTTGAAAACATTCATGTTCGTAAAGCAATCGTCATTAAAATGACGTGAACACAGCACAAGGTTCGGGCTATTCTTGTGTGGTATAGTTGTAAATATAAACTCTAGCCACTGATTCTTCACATGCTCGTCCCTGGGCAGTGAAAAAAAGGTTGCTTTTGATATGCACTTCAGAACACAGCGTCTTGTTGTCGACATGATATTTTCAAGTTTTCCCTGGTGTCTGCGCGCGCAATGAGTGAGCGCGGCCAATTTGATAATTTTTCGTCTTGACGTCACAACGAAAAGGAAAATGACTCATTGGAAAAACGATTCATTAAATTGACTCAGAGTCGACTCCTACTTTTGAGAGACAATAACTTTTTTTACGGTGAACTTTCATATATAAAACTTTGCAGGATGTTTTTGTTCACTTAAATCTATGTTACACACTACATGAAAGGTAATATTCAAAATTCCATAATAGGTGCACTTTAATAAAATAGTAGATTCTGCTTTCTGAAAGTATGAAAGAATTGTTTGAATGTGCCACCTTTCTGTTGCTATGGAAAATGCGGAGAGAAGAAAATTTGGCCCATACATTTTTATTGATATTAATAACC
This sequence comes from Xyrauchen texanus, assembly GCF_025860055.1. Lineage (NCBI taxonomy): Eukaryota > Metazoa > Chordata > Actinopteri > Cypriniformes > Catostomidae > Xyrauchen > Xyrauchen texanus. The sequence goes on along the minus strand of NC_068303.1, from coordinate 17,244,628 downwards.
CTCCAACAATCAAAACAAGCAAGTACAAGAAACGTTTATCCAGTCAGAATTTATTCCTTGATGCTTACATGCAAAGTGTAACAACTGTTTCACAAATGGCATGCCCGAAGCAGCTCATGACTCTGCGCTCCACTCCTTCAGGCTTTCAGAATTTCTACAGAATCCCTCAGCAGTGCAAATGAAAGAGCAATTCATCAGCCAATCAGATTTTGTATTTGTTCTTGGTGGGTGTGATCTTTAGTATATGTCCAGGCCTTCTAGCTGTCCTTGTGTGATGCAATCACGCTTTAAGTGATGTATGTAATCGGAAAGTGAAGAGTGAATCTAGCTGACGAGTCGGCTGACACTGCCACATCACCATTGAGAAAGAGATTCTTATTGATTTAAAAACAGGAGATGTTCAGCATGACCGTGTGATTGCTTAATTTATTAAACAGGATTTTCACTTCAAGTAATAAAAAGTGCTTTGGAATGCATCTTTAAGGCAGAATTACAGCTTTTAGGCTCGTGCCGAAATTCTCAACTCCGATTTCACTGAGATGCTGGGCATGAAGTCACACAAACATGTAGAAACTCAGGGAGATATACAAAGTAAGTGATAAACATTCACTTTATTAAGTAATATCGATAAATGAGTTTGTTTCCACATAACATATTAAAGCTCGTTTAACAAACGCCTGCAGAAACAGGAGTATAAAACATTATAATCTCTTTTGATAATTGTACACCTGAAGCACACATTCTAGCGCTGCAGCATTGTTTATCTGTTGTGTTGCTAGGAGACATCTCTAATGAGAGTCAACCCCCTGCTAAGCTAACGGGAGAGTTGCAGTTTTGTTTCCTTACACGTCATCTTCTGAATATCGGGGAATGGAATGCATTTATGGTTGGAGATATCAAGTACTGCAGGATTATCCCACATCCAACTTGAATGGAACTCAGCATAACTGTGTACACTGACGAAATGAAATTTATTGCAAGCAACATTTCAATCAAAAATATTATTAGATAGATTTTTCCAGGTATTATAGACCTAATATGATTCATATGAAAAATTATGATTTTTGAATGTCTGTTCGGGAGACGTTAATTTTACAAACAGTCATGCTGCAGTTAAAATTAGACTTGCTTGAGCATTAAGTGTCATTTTAAGTTCTGCTTTCGTGCATGGATGTGTTTTTAAAATGTCAGTTGGTATTATTAGTTAGCTGCGACATAATGTATGATGCCCAAAGGCATAGGATGTCTTTGTCATTGTGAAACTATGTTTTCTTAATGGCATTAATCACACTGAAGGCCTAGACTGTAAATGCAAGGCCCTCCGCTGCTTTTGCATGATGCTGCATCCACATCCCAAGATTTCAATATAAGTCCAAAATTACTGCCATATATAAATAAAAACTACTTAATGCACCTAAAAAATGCACCTAAACAGACTATGCCGTAGTAGTCCTTCTTCTAGCTCTTTTACTTGTCTGTAGGCACATGTTTCGGTCTGGAAACTAAAGGTCTACAAGTGCCCCAGGGCTTTAGGATATTGATACTGTAAACTAAGTCTATCCACATGCCACTATGGACTGAATGAACTCTTCATAAATCCTATTTATGCACTCTTCAGATATCCAATTAACATGAACGTCCAAAATAAAAACGGCTGGATCAAGGGGGCTACTTGAAATCAAAGCACGGCCATTGAGCCAGACAGGATGCCAGTTGAGGTAAATATTGCCCTTATTGCTGGCCAATCGCGTGCTTGATATATGGACACCAGAGGGACGGTCAGCTATGTGGTCCAACACTAGGCATTAATGGGAAAATTAACCCTGACTCATATTACAGGCAGAGAAACATGCCTTCTTTAATTATGAATGTGTTTTTTTTTTTTTTTTTTAATGTTAGGACAGTTAATTTGGGCTTTGGATGGGTATTACAAAGGAAAACTGGGGAACTGAATCAACCATGATTTCATCAATGTGTTTATTCCAAGTCACGAGTAATGTCAGAATGTTACAAAACCAGGTTACTGATTTCACAAATCAAGTGGGTCAACGTGTATTTCAGGGTTAGCAAAGACAGGACAGATGACTAATTAAACTATAACTGATGCTTGTTTAAAGTATGCATTTCCCTTTTTGAACATATGATATTGCAATATGTGCACATTTAAATAAGAGAGGAATATGTCTAGTCATTCAACTTGTAAATGTGTACAATAACAGATGATATACAGGTTCTTGAACAATGAATTTTAGGGCAGAAGAATCGGGCAACCTAACAGTTAACTAAATGATCCCTGCAGCAACAAAAATACAGCTCGCCTACATACTCTTCAGTTTCCACAGCTTTATATCACCATCTGGTGGTTGTAGGACATGTGGCGTTCTGGAAGCTGACCAGAAGAGACATGAAGATGATTATACTAAATCGTATTGGCCTGTTTTGTCAACTACACTGTCAACTCAAGCTGGAGAATGAAACCCACATTCTCAATCAATTTGTCACAAACTCTGTGTAAGAGATGAAACACTTTTTTCCCTTTCAAACAATGAAATTAAAGCAATTAGGCAATTCTACACCATACACATATTTAGTCATTTATATAGATCCAGGGCAACCAAAACAGTTTTAGCCACCAATTTTGTTTCCAAATGTTTTAACTGCTTTCCAGTAGTCGATTTAATTGAAGGCATGCTTATGTATGAGTATTTGATTAAGATATTTTGTTCTGAATCAATACAAACTGCTGGACTGGGGACAAAGAGTCAGTCTTTGATGTATTTATAGAACAATTTAATTTTCCCATGGCAATAAGAAAAACATTAAGTTCATAGATGTAAAAACTATGAACTAATATTTATTTTTCATTACTCTTGAATGTTAGTAAACATCACTCCTGTAAGTCTGCACACAAAAACTATCCTGGATAAGTGAAAAGTGGATGTCTTACTTTTGAACCGACTAAATTAGTAATTAAAATGAAACTCTCTCTGAGGTCTCAAGATATAATAAGGGTTCAGTTACCTTTTTATCTATGTTTCCGTAAATTCATGATAAAAAAAGTGATGGTGCAGCTGAATCTTTCATATTTTTTGTATATATCACAGAATTATCAGTACCCTTTGGCCCATCTGCCTGATTTCAGGTTTTGTCATTAAAGGCTAAATGAAAGCCATTGTCATAAATTCTCAGTGATCTCAGCAGTCTGTTGAAGAGGAGAACAGATGAAGAAAAATAAAGAGAGATTCAGAGGCACAGATGGTGAAACACATTCCCTTCTTTACCAATTATCCTGCTCCGAAGTTACATCACATGTGGAAGGCTGCCTAGTCATGCAAATACATTTTCAATAGTCCGATTATATGTAATATTTTGCACATTGAAAGAAAAAAATATAACAAGCCTGGTTTGTTTATACACTCACTGAGGACTTTATAAGGAACACTATGCTGTTGTAGCCCATCCACCTCAAGGTTTGACATATTGTGCATTATGAGATGCTATTCTTCTCACTACAATGTACAGAGTGATTATCTGAGTTACCGTTGCCTTTCTGTCAGTTCAAACCAGTTTTGTTTTTTGTTTTTGGCACCATTTTGAGTAAACTTTAGAGACTGTTGTGCGTGAAAATTCAAGGAGATCAGCAGTTACAGAAATGCACAAACCAGCCTGCCTTGAACCGACAAGCATGCCAAGGGTGTGTTAACACTTGGCGGGTTTGGATCGATTAAAACGAACTCTGGTGCTCTGTTAGTACGGTTCATTTGAACAAGTCTGAATGCTGAATGCCCATCCAAACCTTGGTGGGCACCAAACAAGCGGTTTGCAAAATAAAATTGTGTGGTTCATTACACATCTCAGGGCAGTTTAGAAGTGAAATATCAAGATTTAAATCAACACCTTAAACCTAACCAATAGTGTCATAAAAAGCATGTGACATGAAAAACTCAAATTCTGAAGCAACCACATCATTTTGTAGTGCTTCTATGACACTGTGGGCTGACATCAGGGCTGGACTGGGAAGAAAAATCGGCCCGGGATTTTACATGGCAACTGGCCCAAAACTGTCCTCGCTGTCCTTTTCTGCTTATCGTAGCACCGTTTTGTTGTCCGTTATGCATAACGCGGCAGCTTATTTTAGCTCATCGCGGCCAATTAGGCACATTTCGCTGTCGACCCACTGGCCTGCTTGGTTCTCCAGATGGCCAGTCCGCCCCTGATCAGTCCCAAAGTGTATCGGCCCACCGGGAAAATGCCGGTATGCCAGATTACCAGTCCAGCCCTGGCTCATGTGTCGTACCCCAGTTGTTTTATTTTATATTTGGTTTACAACACTTTTAATCATATTTAAGCCTCTAAAAATGTATAGGGTGACAAATTAATTTTGAAAAAGTACAACTGTAATTTTCTTTAATGTGTAATAATATGAGCAGACACTTATACATTTAATATCAACTACACATTTTAACACAAATTATTAACAAATTGAAACCTAAATTTAAGCAGAATTACATGTATAACAATTAATCGCATGTATAATGAAAAAGTGCAATGTGTCTGAGTGTGATCTGCCAGGTCCAATTGACCTCCGAACACAGAATTAGCTGTTATGCACCATGTGATGTGGAAATATTTTAAGTCTTTCTTTTGAAAATATTAGGAATAATGTTTACTATCATTTTGAGGACAATGAAGTAGGCAACTGATTAAACGCAGCAACAAGCTTGTGCACTGTTAATAGGATTTTTATTATTATTATAATTTTTTTTTAGAACTGGATGCCAGATCAGAATTTATTTTATGTACTGTAATGTGTTACTGTATTGGGCTGTAACACTGTACTGTAAACATTTGCACATGTTGGTAAATAAAAATTATTAACAATTACTTTTGTGTTTCCTGTGAGTATATGAAAAATATTTAGTTAAGTGTAGACAAAAAAATCTGAAATAAGCATAATAAAAATAAAAAGTATAAAAAAATAAATTTTTTCAGGTTAATTTTACCCAATTTTAAAAGTAAACTTTGTCTATATTACAAAGGTAAATTTACGATCATAGTTATATTAGGTAGACTTTACCTGATATTCTTAACCTACATTGTATGCTAAAATTGAGAACAATTTTAAATTCTATAGGTTTTTATTTTAAGTGCATGTTGGTTCATTGGTACATAGATTAAACCAGATTATAATAGATTATATTATATATTTAAAAAAAGACAACAAGAACAACATCCAAGCCAATATTTGTTTTAACTGAATAAAATATGGATGATTTATAAATGGATATTGAAGAACCATGTTGACAAGTGTCAACACACTGACAACAAACTTACTATTTAAACTTTTGCTTGAATTTTGTGTTGCAAAAGAGTAAAACATGTACATGTGAGATCAAATATATCTTCTAAATATATCTCATAGGTTTTTGTGAATTAAATGCTATTTTAGAATATTTATTTTAAAAACGTACAGTAAATAATGTATTTTGTTCCCACGAGACAGCTGTTTTCATTCCAATGAAAACTGAGGAAGTTAAGTATGTTTATTCTTCGATTTTATTTTTGGTGAAACAATTTTATTTGACAAATTGTGAAATAGTAGCTATTATTGCACTCTAATAGTGACTCTTGAAAGAGTCACTATTATTATTTTGATGAAAAGTCTGAGCAACCCAAAAAATGTGAAGAACTGGTTGGTGAATGTGGCAGGGCGGAGGGCGGGGCCGGGTCATGATCCTACGCACCCGGTCCCGCCCTCCGCCCTGCCACAGTGAATTTTTGTGGCCGTCTGAATATATGGCCTAATGTGGGCTATTTTATCAAATTTCCACTGTCAGTTCAGCAGCGTTTTATTATTTGAACTGTGGTAAGATTTGTCCTTCCTAATACATTCTTCAATATTGATTTTCTTCAGCTTAACTTCAGAAATGGTTTACTTTTTGAACAAAAAATTTGAAAATGAAATAAATATCTCTGTCTGCTGCTGTTTACTTATTAAAGTTTTGAATCAAATGCATTTCAGTTCCTATTGTCACAAAAAATAAGTGAAAAACAAACTGCATTATTCATATTATCTGTCCACACCAAAAGTCTACATATGGTGCAGTCTGCATTAGCTGACTAGTGACTATTTGACAGGCTTTCGTTTTGCACACAGTAAATTCAGGCTTTACTCTTCACCAGTGCTCGAATTGAATCAAGTGTTATGGGGGGGTCCCCACCATAAGACTTTTTTTTGGTGGTTGTGGTGGTGGTGTGTGTTGATTTGTGTCTCGCAATATACAATTAATACAAAATATACAATATATTTATTTGATCATAATATGCATAACTGTATACTAAAACAGGCTTACATAAAAGAACAGGCTTTTGTGTTAATATAGAATACAAATATATATAAATTTTCATTCCAATGTTATATAACAAAGAGAAATAAGCTACTATTTTTCTTTTAACTGACTTACTCCAAGTAATACTGGATTGTGACTTCAAAATACATTGAAATGTCTCAACAACAGTCAAAATCAGATGGCTTCCAGACTCACTGAGATTTCACAATATTACTGTTTTTACTGTATTTTGGATCAAATCAATGCAGGCTTGTTGAGCAGAAGAGACTGTACATCCAACAGAATAATTATAGCATTATTTACCAATGTATTATTTACTACCCTAAAAACAACTGGATAATTGATGTGACACTTTGTGATAATAATGCTTGTCCCAAAAGACTTGTTTAAATACATGAAACTAGATTATTTGATATTAAAAATATAAATTGTGACAAGACAGGCTATCAGTCTGTGTGTTAAGCTGTGTTTACGCTGCCAGCTACTTTGTCCCAGCATGTTGCCAGTGGCTGGTAGTTAAGTCGCTAGTGGTGTATGGAGAGTCTAAACAGCACTGTTTCTTTACAATTAATATTATTATTCAAATATATGGATCACGTGAGCCCTACCATCTTCTCTCATATTGGCTGACGCTTCCGAAAGTCGCACTTAATTTGCATAACGTCAAACATTTCTCAACTTTGTGGCGTCGCTGGACACACCCACATCCGGTCGCCAACGGTCGCTGCCGCTCGTGTTGGCGGCATGTCGCTGGCAGTGTGAACGCAGCTTAAAGGTGCGTACACACTGCCAGCGACTTTATCGCTGCAGGTCGCCAGTGGCTGGCGGTGAAGTCGCTAGTGGGTGTTCCCACTACTGGTTGCCTAGTAACGTTTATAAATGACATTCACAGATGTCATTCCATTGCTGTTGACAGCGAATCTCTTTTCTTGCCACTAAAAACAAACATTTTGGAGGGAAAAGACTAAATATAAATGGAATCAGTACATAAAATGCTTTATATCAAAGATGAATGAGAAACCAGGCGTGCTGTTTGCCAGAGCGGCTGTTTATCTGCGGCGAAAATGCAAATGCCATTCTGTCTGGGTACATAAAATCCCCGCGATCTCAGATACACCTTTCCACGCAGTATTTTTCTTAAAAATGTCATTGTACGTGGGAAGAGACATATCACAGAGCACTGGAAAATTTCTAACAGCAAGAATTAGCCTTTCATCCATCTTTCCGTTACTGCAGGAGCTGAGAGAGCGAGAGAGAGAGAAGGATCACGTGAGCTCTCCCGTCGTCTCTCCTATTGGCTGTCGCTTCCGTTAGTCGCTCCAAAGTTGAACTTTTCTCAACTTTGTCGCGTCGCTGGACACGCCCACATCTAGCGCCAACGGTCGCGACAGCTCGTGTCGCCGGAAGTCGCTGTGCTCGCATTGAAAATTAATGGTATTGAGTCGCTGGCAGTGTGCACGCACCTTTAAGGTGCGTACACACTGCCAGCGACTTTATCGCTGCAGGTCGCCAGTGGCTGGCGGTGAAGTCGCTAGTGGGTGTTCCCACTACTGGTTGCCTAGTAACGTTTATAAATGACATTCACGGATGCCACTCCATTGCTGTTGACAGCGAATCTCTTTTCTTGCCACTAAAAACAAACATTTTGGAGGGAAAAGACTAAATATAAATGGAATCAGTACATAAAATGCTTTATATCAAAGATGAATGAGAAACAAGGCGTGCTGTTTGCCATAGCGGCTGTTTATCTGCGGCGAAAATGCAAATGCCATTCTGTCTGGGTCCATAAAATCCCCGCGATCTCAGATAGCTACACCTTTCCACGCAGTATTTTTCTTAAAAATGTCCTTGTACGTGGGAAGAGACATATAAAGCACTGGAAAATTTCTAACAGCAAGAATTAGCCTTTCATCCACCTTTCTGTTACTGCAGGAGCTGAGAGAGAGAGAAAGGATCACGTGAGCTCTCCCGTCTTCTCTCCTATTGGCTGTCGCTTCCATTAGTCGCTCCAAAGTTGAACTTTTCTCAACTTTGTTGCGTCGCTGGACACGCCCACATCTAGCGCCAGTGTGTATGCACCTTTAGTGTTGGTGGGGATTTTTCAACGATTTTAGTGCAGTTACATTATTACGTCAGTAGATGGCGGCCAGAGTGAGTGAGTCAGTCAGCAGACTATTCAACCATTTCAGTCAAAAAGGCTGCTTTATTCAGGAACAAACAATACTATGGTTATCAATATGTCAATCATTGCTTTTTCAAGCATTTCATATGTGTTTCATATGTGGATTTAATTACCGAAAATTTGATGCGTATACGTGGCCATTGGAAATCCTCATAGCAGCATAAAAAACAAGATTCATACAAATTCTGAATGGATTAGAAAGCGCACAATGAGCGCTTATAACCACTGTCACTCATCTTCATGGCAATCTCTAGCACCCCCCGTAGAACCATGCCTATTAATAATGAACAATGAGTACGCCTAAATGTTTCCAATTTATGCCAGGAATACAAAAGCCCCGACATGGCGTGGATAGATATAGTAGAAATATATATAGATAAAAAATTACACCACTCAAAAAAGTCAGTAAGAAGCTTTCTTTTCTGACTGCTAGTGGAAGTTTATTGTTCTCCATTTGTTAGCTAAAGTTAGCTTCACCGGAGTGGCGCCAAGCAGTCGTGTCAACGTGTTTTACTAAAATAAAAGTATCTTGGGGACTTTCAAATGCTTTCAAATGAATTTAACCACTGGAGTCTTGTGGATTACTTTTATGCTGCTTTATATGCTTTTTAGACCTGCAGAGCTGAGATATGTTTTCTAAAAAGCTATATGTATTATTAATCAAGTAGTACAGAACTGTTTTCTAAAGGTGAATAAACAGCAGTTCCATCTCTCCCATCAGATGTCGCTAAATACACAGTCCTCTAGAGCTTCACCCATCCCACAGTCGCAGCATTTGAAGTTTGTATTTGTTTGAATGGTTCTTCCTTCCCTCTGCAATCCATAATTTCCATTTCTTCCTGAATTTACTCGTACACGTTGACGGATATAAAATGTGCTCTGGAATGCATAGACGATTGTACAAAATGCTGTGGTAGGTGCTTATGACATTTTGTATGAACACAAGTTACATGTTTTGTACGTGCTAAGTCCTTGTTTGCTAGCTACTGATTGGCCTAAGTTGTTTGTTTACGTGACTAGCTAACTAGAGTGTCTTTATCGCCCGTTTTCGTGTGTACAGGTTAGTGGAACAGCAGACTAATCACTAAACTTGGCTTTTGCAATTTAGACAAAGATTAATTATTGACTTTTTGCGAAAATGTAGTAATTAGCTCGCTCGTGCTAACCGACCCTAAACCTAAACAGCAACGTCACATCATTGGAGGCCTAAAGCTCCGTCTGACAGATGTCTAGACATTTACCAGGTATATTACTAATGTGTGTATGTGTTTTTTAATCTGAGACTCTTTAATTATGTTTGAAACGGTACGTATTTTCTCCCTCTGCCCCAGCGCAACGTGCTCCGCGGTAATTACGTTGGTTTGAAAATTACTAATCAACTCTTTTGTATGTAGCATTTGAATGCGTTGTGGGTCTGGGGAATATGTGTGCACATTTGTCACCAGAATGACACGAATCGCTTAACTTGTGCATAACGTCTTAATTATCGTCTAGATCGCTCTAAAATGTCACTATTTTGGTAGCAAATGTAGGTTTTGAGACCGCACTTAAGTACCTTATGAAGCCACATACAACTACTGTAGTAAAAACCACACATTTTAATATAACTTGCTTTAGATCTTTCTTTTGATTTATATGCATGTAAAGGGATGTCACAGATTCGATGCATTGATCATTTGTGTAATCACAGCTTTTTAGCCTAATGCATGTGTGCATTTGATTAATTGATGTGTTGTTTGTCATTGTTCTCCAGAGTCGCTTATTATGGCCACTGGAAGTCATGTTGGAAGCAATGCAGAAGTCCACAGACTAAAGCAGGCCCAGCCCCATGATCTTCTCAAACGTTTGGTTTGCTCTAGAGATGAGAAGAACATGAGGGAGGTGAGGGAGTTTCAAAGTCCATACTGAGTGGAAACTATTCAAAAGTCAAGTAATGTTTGTAATATATGTGCTAAGTGATATTATGAGCCTTAACAGTGTTTTTCAATATTTTAGGAATGCTAATTTTATCTGTTGTTTAGGTGGATTATTTACTCCAGGACAAAACCGATCAAGAGAGGTATGTTTTTGAGCCATAGCAATGCAAACACCATGACATTTTGTGTTATTGCAGTTTATACTGTAATGGAACATGCTGCAGCAACCACACTGGCAAAATTACAGTCACCCATTTCAAGGTATTTGTATCCCTCTATCCTACAGATTTCCAGTGGGCCATTGTGTTCACAAATACAGCAAAGCAAAACGAGTGGTGGTTAGCAAGAAGAAAACGCGTCTCTTCGGTGTTGGATCAGGAGTATGTCGGAGAGCTTCCACTGCAGGGAGGACGTCTGACATGGCAAACAAAGAAAATGAACTAACCTGCGCTGATGACGTCCAGGCTATTCTTTACAGTGACGATTGTGGGTTCTCTGTGAACTCAATAGAGACTTCAAAAATGGCAGCAGCTGGCTCCAAGTGTAGTGATTGTTTTACTGAGGTGAGTTATCTTAAGTGATAGCTCTCGAGTTTGGGAACCCCAACTGTATTCTTTTTATTCTACGGGGGTTTTCCGGTTGTTGTGATTGTCCAGCTATTCCAGTTAAAGGATGAAAATTCAATCATCATTTACTCTCACTCAACTAGGGGTGTGCTCAAAACCATTTTTTTTCCCAATTTGGAATGCCTAATTCCCACTACTTAGTAGGTCCTCGTGGTGGCATGGTTACTCGCCTCAATCCGGGTGGTGGAGGACGACAAGTCTCAGTTGCCTTCACTTCTGAGACAGTCAATCCGCGCATTTTATCATGTGGCTCATTGTGCATGACACAGTAGAGACTCCCAGCATGTGGAGGCTCACGCTATCCACACACAACTTGCACCCCATTGAGAGCGAGAACCACTAATCCTGACCACGAGGAGGTTACCCCATGTGACTCTACCCTCCCTAGCAACCGGGCCAATTTGGTTGCTTAGGAGACCTGGCTGGAGTCACTTAGCACACCAGTAACCGTTTTTAATATTCAGTTAACCGTGAGGGTTCACGAACAGTTGGAACAGTTAGCGACTCTGGAATAAAGAACGTTTCATGCAATGGATGGATGTCAAATACTTATTCAAAATACCAGGGAAAAGTCCACAGTGAGCTATGAGCTTAAATACACATGATAAAATCATTCACATTAAAGTCAAACAAAAATAATCAAATTGTCACTGTCTGCAACGGATTCTTAAACAACGAAAAATACATAATTGTAGTGCCAAACCTGATGCTCTGCCCAAGCAGGTTCATACATGCCAGTAGTGTTGTCCAAAGCACTGATACTTCGGTACCAAGTCAGTTATAAAATAAAAAAGATGTAATGATGCCATTGATTCTACAGTACCAGTAGTGCCGAACACCGACTTAATTCGGTAACTGCAGTCTTGCACACTGTCTTACTGACACACAACTGCTTTCAAATGGTTATAAACAGTGTGCTCTGTTACTACTTTTACACTGAAATGCACAACTAATCAAATTAAAATTATGAAATGTCCTAGTGTGATTATTAAACTGTGAGATGCTGCAATCTTAGTCTGTATGACCTGCATGAGCTTTAAATGAATGTGTGAAGCAGACTGCTCATACACTGATTCTCATAGTCTGTAAAGTTTCCATTCGTGTTGTATGAGAGGTGACAGACCAGAGCACCAATCCACTCTGAAACATTATTTTTACATGATTTATATAATTAAATCACAGCATTTGCGCTTTAACAATCACACTGAGCAGTGTAGCGAACTGTTCATCGGGAGAGGTTACACTTCCATCAAAAATACACATCAAAATAAAAGCACAATTCATAATAAAAGCTAAATGCCTGAAATTGAAGAAATTGCAACATAAATATATTATAACTAAATGTAAATGTAAAATGTAATTCACACTGTAGAAATAATAATGCATATAATAATAAATGGTGATTCATAAAGATTGTAATTATAATAAAAATTAAGCAATATATCACAAGCAAGAGTGCTTTTGTACTGGTTACTGATAAAAATAGTTTGTTAAAAAATGCAATGTTATGTTAATAATTGTTCTATTTTACTTGTTAAAAGTTTAAGGAAATGTTTTGATTAGACAACATTTTGATCATTAAATTATATTAAACTTTAAAACATGGAATTCTGGAACAAATATAATAATAAAAAAGAAAAAAAGAATTTTGGGGAAAAAATAAAACAGATTTCAGTAGGGACCTGCTTAGAAACAAACAATTGTTTGAAACACTTGAAGCATTCATATCTTTTAATTTATTATTTACATTGAAATTTAAATGGGCTAAAGGAGTGTGTTCAGTAGCACATTATCATATTAGCCAATATTTTCTGTGGTATCGAAATTGGTACCAATTTTTTCTCGGGTCACATCAGGCTTGGGTCAGGTTGTAGACCTCTATTGCTTGTGTAGAATAACCAGATAGTGATTTTGGTATTCAGATAAAGGCGCGTCAAACAGTTAATCAAATAGCAACTGTCCATGCACATCCCTATTCCATATAACCAATATGACTTTCTTCCATGGACCACAAAAGGAAATGTTAAGCAGAATGACAGCCTTAGTCAATATCCACTTTCATTATGAAAGGGGGGAGGGGGATTATTTGGCAGTGTAATAATAACATTAGGATGAGTAAATGATGACTACATTGAGCTGTCCCTTTAAGGTATAATGTATCTAACCCCTTTATTTTTTGACATTCTAAATGAAATCCAATCAGTCATGATAAAGGGTGATCTAACAATCTCTGTACTAACTTACTGTTTTGTTGAATTCCTTGAACAGTTGTCAAAGGATCATGAAGCAATGACCCATGTCCTCTTTGGAAGGAATCTTAGACTGAATGTTGCTTTGACTCTGTGGCGAAGAAATGCAAGCGAACTAGTGGCATACTTGAACAGGTTAGAAGTTTGGCTTTTCTTCAAAATACCACTTATGTAAAGGCATAGACGATGCTCATTTCAAGGTGAAACGTATAAAATGCTGCAGTATTTTAAAAAGTAGTAAATCTTTAACTTTGTTTAATAAAAGTAAAGGGGTTTTCTTTACAGTAACATGTGTATAACCCATTTTTGTCCTTGAAATGTTAGAATATTGAAGCTAGAAAAAGCCAAATAAAATAGTTACACCCAATGTGTTTTATATTGGTGAAGAATAGAAAATGTTGGAGGAAAAAATTTGAAGACTTAAGCTAATACTTTTGTACCTAATAAAGTTCATTTCTTTCTCTTTTTTGTAGAATTCAAGACACAGGTGTGCTTGTTGACTTTTTGCCTATAATTACAAAAAGGTAGTCTATTTAAAACCTTTCCAAATCACATGAATATGTTTTGCCATACACATTAGACATGTTTTTTTGTATTAATTTCTCCCTTTATAGTCTTCAGGAAGAAGAGCCATGCATTTCGATTGGCTGTTGTGTTGACCTTTTACCACAAGTGAAAGTGATTCTTAACACTAAATATGAAGAGTAAGTGGGTACCCTGCATGTCCTTTATATTGATTTTCAATTTATTGCTAAGTTGTGGCCAAATTAAAATTTGTTTTATCTCTTCTAGACACCTCATTGTAGCTTTACACTGGGTTCAATCTGTCATTAAGAAATGGTGGCCTGAACTCCCCACAAACAAAAGCTTGCACGATGGAGGTTCAAATGACAGGTGCTTCATTTTTTTTTATGTATATCTGGAATTATTAAAGGAGACCTATTATGCCCCTTTTTACAAGATGTAATATAAGTCTCGGGTGTCCACAGAATGTGTCTGTGAAGTTTCAGCTCAAAATACCCCACAGATCATTTATTATACCATGTTATAAATGCCTCTTTTTGGGTGGAATCAAAAATGCGCTGTTTTCGTGTGTCTCATTAAATTCAAATGAGCTGCTGCTCCCCGCCGACATAGCTCTGGTCTCCGTGAATACAATCAGAGACAAGGGTATCTTTAGATGCATTAGCCGTGGAATCGGATAACAAGCACATTCGAAAAGGCGACTTGCAAACATTCACGAAATATAAAGTGCGATACTTACATCTACAGGATATAAAGCTGGAATACAAACAGTTGGTACTGATCCATGCTTGAGAATCAATTTTTTTTGAAAATTCTGCTTTATATTGACACATTCACAAAGCAGTCTGGTGTAAAATAATTTGCACAAACATACGCACATTTTTGTGTTTTGTGGCACATTTCCTTCAAAAACAAAACTTGTCCACAGCGTCTTCAGTGGCACTGATGTCTGGAGTACATGAAGATTCTTATGTTCACTTTTACAGCCAACAACAAGAACACTTATGATGCTTACAAAGCTGAAACATTATTCTTCTCACTACATCTGCTCCAGCATGGAAAAAAATGGCGGCCTGTGTGTAGATCACTCAGGGGAGGATCTATGATAATAGGGTTGAGTCCCTCACTAATCGTGGTTGAGGCGGGCAGAAATGAAAAACGTTAATTTTGACACAATGTTTTTCATTAATAGAAATATAAGAAAGAGGAGTGGGTGGACTTTTAACATTGTAGGGTGGTTGTGTTCACACATTGCCAACATCTATGAGCCGGTCATGATGTTTCTAGACAGGATAGAGGTCAGATTTGCTGCACAGTCCTTCATTCATGAAGAAATACTTGTTTTTGGGATGCAAAATTTTATCTTTTTAATTTATTATATACGCACCTTATCTTGTAATTGTTTGCTGGAAAGTGTAACCAAAAATGTCTGCATCTTTCAGGAATGTTCAGGCAATGACGACGCTGCTGTTTGAACTGTGGGAGGGAAAAAGTCAGTTAAGCTCAGTTCCGGGAACTGTGGGAGAAACCGCCAAGGTGCAATGTGTTTTCATGTTTTCATCAATAGAAAAAGTACTACTGTTCACAAAACTAGGTCTCACCCATTTTTCCTCTTTTGTCACCTATTGCTTGTTTTCTTCAGGTCATAGAATCATATCTGGCACAAATGCGCTGATGCATTAGTGTAGCACACTAAGGAGATGACCACTACATATTCTTGGTGCATTATGTTAAGCTGCTCTTTGAGCAGTTTGGATCTATTGAATCTAGAGCTTACTAGTGGCGAATTGGGGATTGATGAACTGAACAATTCACACACTCCCGTTCTCAGCACTGGAGGAGGAACGCTTCCTGCAGGCATCGAATGACTGCTTCACATTGAAGTGGACTTGCTTAGGGGCACCTAATCAACTCCATGAGACTCTCTGGAATCAGGCAACTAACTGAAGTGCCAAGCAGACATTTTAACTGTTGCACTTGTAGTGCCATGGTGAGAATCTGCTTAAGTGGATGTGATTATGTATGTGTTCCTTTATTGTATGTTTTTTCAGTCATGCACTTGAATTCCAGGCGTTTTAAGTTATAAGTATGTTGTTGTCCATTGACTGATCATGAATGGAATATTTCATGAATGTAATGTGTGTAGTTATTTCTTTTAATCACCTTTCAAATAAATTTACACAATCTAAATCCATTTCTTTTTTTTTTCACATCTACATGTTTCCATTTATATGCATATTTTCATTTGACACTTTATCTATTAAAGGGTTAGTTCACCCAAAAATAAAAATTCTCTCATTTACTCACTGCTGAACACAAGATTTTTAGAAAAATTGCTCAGCTCTGTGAGACCATACAATACAAGTGAATGGTGATCAGGCCTTTTAAGCTCCAAAAAAGAGACAAAGTCGGCATAAACATAATCCATCAGACACCAGTGGTTTAATCAATGACTTCTGAAGCGATCCAGTTGGTTCCAAAGCGATCCAGAGCAAAATGTATCTCCTTTTTCACTGTACATCTTAACAGCATAAACAGCTTGGCAATTATATTTTCAGGCTTGATTACAATTAATATAAAGCCATTTAAAGTTTTCATGCCTCAAGCACTAGGAAGTGCAATTGAGCTTGAAAATATGAGTGTACCTATAGACTGCAATGGCAAGATGTACAGTAAAAAATAAGTTATATTTAGTTCTATTTTCACCCAAAACCAACTGGATCACTTCAGAAGACATTGACTGGACCACTGAAGTTACTTTTATGCTGACTTTATCTGCTTTTTGGGGCTTCAAAAGCCTGGTCACCATTCACTTGCATATGGACCAACAGAGCTGAAATATTCTTCTAAAAATCTTCGTTTGTGTTCAGAAGAAGAAATTCATACATATCTGGGATGGCATGAGGGTGAGTAAATTATGAGAATTTGCATTTTTGTGTGAACTATCTTTTTAAGATAACAAAAATGACCCCACCCAAAACCCTAATCTTTGAAGGAAATGATACGGTAGCCTTTGTGAATTGTTAGAGATAAGAAACCCACCTGGAGTCACTGATTAATACCATAAGGACCCAGTCAAACTTCGAGGTGATAAAAATGAGATTTTAAGTACATTTTAAAGCGCAAGCTAATGAAGACGTGTGTATGTGTGAAAATATGAATATATTTGGCTTAGAAAGATAGTTCGCAACGCAACGGTGTGTGCCAGTGTCCAAAACCCCGGCCTAAACGATAATCATCACGTGGTATAACAGATTCCGCAACAGTTCTTCCGGTCTCTACCTTTCATGAGTTCCGGTTTCCATATACTCTACACGGCTGTCTAAATATCGACGCGTTGTGATATTTGTACACTTTCAAACGTCAAATTTATCGTGTTACCAAGCACGATGCTGTACATTAAGCGTCTATTAGATGTATTTGTGGCGCTGCAGGCTCTGTTTGCGTTGTCATTGTGTTTTTCTGAACCAGAGCCGGGGCCTGCAGCAGGTTCTCAGTCCAATGGAGATCGTTTCAAAATCGAAGGTCGCGCGATCGTTCCTGGAGTGAAAACACAGGACTGGATCTCCTCAGCCCGAGTCCTGGTCGAAGGAGAGGAATATGTTGGCTTTCTGAAGTGAGTTATTAAAAATAATGTGTGGTGTTTTCTGTCGATCATCAGCAATGTTAGCTTCAAAGAGGGGTCTATCTATTTGTGTGTGCAACTGCTGGATTTACTGTTGACATAATCTGAAGAATAATGATGTTTGCGTCATTTTATAGGTTTATGTTCTATCATTGCCGTTTAGTTAACTAACTTATAGGTGAAAAGTCATCGTCAGGGTGTAAGTAATGTTGTTGGTCACACACAGTGTTTAATAAATAAAATATAACCAGTAGGTTAACGAGGTTTTCCTAGATGACACTTTTAGCCACACATGTTTTACTTTACAGGACTGACGGAAGCTTTGCTGTGAACGATGTGCCTTCTGGATCATATGTGGTTGAAATCGTATCACCATCTTTCAGATTTGAACCTGTCCGTGTTGACATTACATCTAAAGGGAAAATGAGGTAACTCTTTAACCAAAACCTAATTTAACATTTCTATACAGTACTGTGTAAAAGTTTTAGGCACTTGGGAAAAATCTTGTATAGTGAGGATGTCTTCAAAAATAATATAAATAAATAATTTTAATTTGTCAATGAGCATCATACAAATTCCAGTAAACATTAAAAAAAATAAGATAAATCAATATTTGATGTGACCATCTTTGTCTTCAAAAACACACCAATTTTCCTAGGGGCACCTGGACACCTGGTTTTTCTTGGTTGTTGGCAGATAGGATGTTCCAAGCTTCTTGGGGAATTCACAACAGTTCTTCTATCTATTTCGGCTGTTTTATTTGCTTTGGTCTCTTCATGTAATCCCAGACTGACTCTATATTCAGTGTGGGGACTATGCAATCTGTTGCAGGGCTCCCTGTTATTCTATTCAATTCTATTTGCAAAAGAAAAATTTGGGAGTTCTAAAATGTATATTTCCTATTGACACACTGAAGATGAAAATATAAATAACCATTTTAAAACAAATGTTTTTGTGAAGCATCTTGTGTGCCTTATAAGACTTTTGCACAGTACTATATATTGATACATGAACACCAAAGTTAACTTCAGGATCTGTTGGTGAATGACAGGGCACGCTTGGT
Source organism: Xyrauchen texanus (assembly GCF_025860055.1). NCBI lineage: Eukaryota > Metazoa > Chordata > Actinopteri > Cypriniformes > Catostomidae > Xyrauchen > Xyrauchen texanus. The sequence goes on along the minus strand of NC_068303.1, from coordinate 17,226,092 downwards.
GAATTACATCAAAACCTCTGAAGTTATTCGACAGCCGTATCCCCTTCAGATCAGATCAAATGGTCCACACACGTACTTCATGAAGCGGGAGACATGGGGGTGGACTGATTTTCTGATGAACCCAATGGTAAGATCACATCATGGCTTCTCAGGAACCACTATCTATTGTACTCGTTTATTCATTGTGATATGCATTTGTCATTTGACGTTTACATAGCTTAATTAGTGTCTTGTATGCATATGTGTTTATGCATATATTTACAGTCTTTCTGTTATCCGTTTACTTATTTTAATGGTATTATTTAACTTTTATTTTCATACCTTGGGGTTAGTTTGTATTACAAAATGTTTCCTTTTTCAAATTGTTGTATGACAACCTTCGCCACAAGATGCTTGACGTTTTAGTGAAATAATATGTGCTGCTAATAGCTGTTGTGCCCTTGTTCTTAAAATCTATTTGTTGTGCTTAGGTCATGATGATGGTTCTTCCCTTACTCATCATCGTCCTGCTCCCTAAGGTGGTAAATACTAATGACCCTGAGATGAGAAAGGTAAATCATAACATAGCAGGTCATATTAACTAATATTTTATTGCAAGTTTTGTGACCGCCTCATCCACTGGAAATAGCTGTATTTATGCAATTTGTTTTCTGCAGGAAATGGAGCAGTCTATGAACATGTTGAACCCTAACCCAGAATTGCCAGATGTTTCTGAATTCATGACTAAATTGTTCTCCAAGGGCTCCAGTAAGTCTGGGGGAGGCAACAAAGGTAGCAGGAGTATTGCACCAAAGAGGAGGTAGTGCTGTGATCTTTTTTTTTTTTTTTTTTTTTTTTTCAGTTTTCCATAACACTGTTGTTTTTTTTGTTTTTTATATATATGTATATACAGTATATATGAATGGTTTCTTTTTAAACTGAAACTTGACAAAGCAGAACTGTTTCTCTCCACTGTCCCATTTGCTTTTGATGCATTGTTGTTAACAGATCATTTTACTCATTATAATGATACACTGAAAACTTCACACATTTTAAAACATTTTTCTGGTACACCTGGACTAAATCATGAATTCATTGTTGTTGTTGTATTTTATTTTTTTAAAATATAACTTTACTAAGTTGTTTTAAAAGTAGAATGAGTGGGGAAGTAAATTATTGGTCTGTTACCACGGATTGGTCGAGTTAAAAGATTCCTATGCATTGATGCCAACTTAGCGACTTTGTCGCTATTTTTAGCGACTTTTCAGACCCCTTTAGCGACATTTTTTCAAAAAAGCGACTAGCGACAAATCTAGCGACTTTTTGGACAAACCTTAGCAACTTTCCAAATTCCAAATATCGCCAGTACTGCAAGCGTGAGGTCTTACTTCCCCGCTGCGTCTGCTCTGTTCAGTGAGCGGCTGATAGGAGCAGCACATTCCGTTGACTGCACGCCAGCGGACATAGACATGAATGAGCTGCGCATGTGCACGCTGTGTTAGCAGGAACCAATCAGTGATCACATAGCAGCTGCCTTCTCCTCTGTTTTAATTCAAAACATTTAATTTGACCGTTTTTCGGCTATATACTTATATAAAAACAGTATGAGCACGGTTTAGGGGAGATAACCGTTATTATAAACTGAAGTAGGCTACAGTACCGACAAATTAGGCAGAATGCAAATACGACGCGATGACGTCATTAATATGCTAATGACGCATGACGTCATCTGGCGACATTTAGCTACTTTTCGAGCAGGCTTTAGCTACTTTCCATTGAAAATAGTTGGCAACACTGTTCCTATGCCAAAAGAGGAGTGTTAGACAAAGATTTTACTTTTGCTTAAGCATTTCGATATTCTCTAACATATTTAACATTATGATGGTAGTCTATGCTTTTTCTGCTGTTGCATCTAAGATTCATCAAACAGATATATGATTGCTTCTCAGAATTGAGGTCAATGCAGTTTCACCTCCACTATGATTTGAATTACAATTTAATTCAAACTCTAATAAATCAAATTTTAGCACATTCTTAATATGAGAGAAGTATAAGTAAACAGGAACTATATATAAAAGGTTGGGAGCATCAATGTGCTTTTGATTGGCTTTTTTAAAGTCGCTGCGGGTCGATGCAATAGCTGCAATATGGCTTCACTGATGACATTAGATGCTAACATTTGTACTTGCTATATGTAGTACAAGTAATAAAAAACATTTTTATTTTTTTTCTCAATTAAGTTGATCAAATTTGTTCTGGGACATTTCAGATTAAGCTAACAAGCTGCAAGTTTTAGGATGGATAAAATGAGGGGCCATCTTGGGACATGTGTCTTCAGGCCACCCTAAGGAGGTGACGTTGACCCCAATTCTGTGTCACAACTACTTGAAACAAAGCTTCTAGGTTGAAATATGTACTATATCTTGTTGAGATTGTACAAGACTGTGAATGAAGATAAGAAATGCATAAGATTTAAGCTATGAAGTATCTTATTTAAAATAAATTGTGGTGGTCAGTATTGATGTCTTGTTTATTTGTTTGATTTTCTCAGCATGATGCTTATAGAAAGATGGGTGGATGCAAATATTTAAGACCAAATCTGGTCATAGGTGACTGAAATGGTAAGCAATTGCTAGTATGGCAGTGGAAAATTGTAATAAAGCCATAGTTTGAAAGAAATCATTAGCATTAGTCTGATCTTAGAAGAAGATTGATCCCCTGCATTGGTGTTTCAATTGGCTGGGGTACTTTAATCTTAAAATATTTATTTAACATCATATTATATGGCACATTTTCACAACACAAAAAGCAGGCATTTCTTAATTTAACATCTTTAATTGAAAACAGCAAGGCACTATCCATGAATGTACTTGTCTGAAATGTACACTCACTGAGCACTTTATTATGAACACCTGTACACCTACTTATTTATGTGATTATCTCATCAACCAGTCATGTGGCAGCAGTGTAATGCATAAAATCAGGCAGATACGGTCAGGAGTTTCATTTAATGTTTACATCAACCATCAGAATGGTGAAAACATTTGATTAATTGATTTCGACCATGGCATGATTGTATGGTGCCAGACAGGCTGGTTTGAGTATTTCTGTAACTGCTGGGATTTTCATGCACAACAGTCTCTAGAGTTTACTCAGAATGGTGCCAAAAACATCCAGTGAATGGCAGTTCTGCGGACGGGAACACCTTGTTGGTGAGAGATGTCAACAGAGAATGGTCAGACTGGTTCAAGCTGACAGAAAGGCTACTCTAAGTCAGATAACCACTCTGTACAATTGTAGTGAGCAGAATAGCATTTCAGAATCCACAACACATCAAACTTTGTGGCGGATGGGCTACAACAGCAGAAGACCATTTTATTAGGACCATAGTGTTCCTAATAACATGCTCAGTGAGTGTATGTTAATATTCAAGTGAAGTTCAGTTCTAATTTGTGGCACAGCAAATCTAGTGTAAATGTATTTCTTTTTTAAATAGGCCTGTGTAATTTGGGATTAATTAGGTGTTGTAGAAAAATAAAATGTGCTTCTACTTCACATGGTTTAATCAGGATTTGATGCCTTTTCTTGGAGATAACGTTTAGAGTAAAGGTACAATGAAACGTCTTTTGCATTTGAGCTGTCTACAGAAGTGTTGGTTTACTGTGATCTGTAGTGCTGCTTGAAAATCTGACAATCTGGATTTTCCAGTCCTGCATACAGAGACTTTAACTGGCACTGTTGAAAACATTAATAATACTAATAACAATGAGAAACCTTAAATTGCTTTGCACATCTGAAGTTTTTGGATATTTTAGTTTATATGCATGAAGTGTCACTGACATGACCAAAGCATACAATACATGATTTTCAAATAGTTAACCATGGTACAAATGCTTTACGTTTTTGGTATCTATAATAAATAATAAAAAAAGTTATTCCTCCATATCTTTATTTTACTCACCTCCCTAATCTTTTCACAATATTAAAAATACACGTTGTGTAAACATGTTAAATGCACTTAAATATATATAAAACTATGAAAACAGATTACATGTTAAATTATGTTATTCATAATAAATTATAACATTTTCTTTTAATCAGGCAACATGAAAAATATGTACACACTCCCTAGAAACAACATGGCCAGGAATATGGAAAGGAATAATATAGGAATATGGCCTCTGACATTGTATGCATAACATACACTAAGATAATAAGAGATGCTTCTTTATGACACTTTGACATAACAATTGTATTACATGTTAATCATTCAAATGGTCTAATATTCTGCCATTTCTGTCCTTTAGCTACTTCAGAATTAGTGATTTTGACCACACCAGTATAGTTTGTCCTCTCTTTTACTCTTCTTCCACTTGCAGAGGAATAACATCCAAAAGGTCTTCTGGAAGGTCTTGTTACAAAGGGCGTAGCACATAGGGTTAATGGTGCTATTGACATAGCAGAGCCAGTAGCCTAGATGCCAGAGGGAGACAGGGATGCAGTCAGAGCAGAAGGTGGAGATGAGCACCATGATGTTGTATGGGGTCCAGGTAAGGAGGAACGCCAGAAGGATGGCACTCAGTGTCTGAGCAGCCTTTCTCTCCTTGATGAGGACCATTCTTTTCCGTTTGGTCATCTGGATCTTCAGGTTTGGGTCCTCTGGTTTGCTGGATGAGGATATAGATGGGGGAGCCTTGGGTGCTGATGAGTGGCAGAGATCTGTGCTTGTTCCCTCAGCTTCACTGCTAACTTGCAAAGCAGTAATGTTGCTAATGATAGGTTTGAACTTATATGACATACATTTTGTATTGTTTGTTTGTAAGCATTGCTTTGTGAGATCACTTAAATATTTGCCTTCTTCAAAACAGTCCAGCTGTCCATTCTTATTTAATGATTCTTGGTTCTTTAAAGATTCTCGTGGGATTGCCTCAGTGACAGACCGCTCTTCTTCCTCTGATGATGTATAACTGTTTAGTGTTGTGACCTGGTCCAGTTTTGTCCAATCTTCAGACTGCAATGTTGTCTTGGTTACATAACTCTGGTTGGATGAAGACCATGATGCTTGAGTCGTGCCCCTCTTGCTTTTAAATCTAAAGCATCTTAGTATTGGCTTTTGCACTTTGGGATCTTCATGGCTGTCCAAAGATGGATATCCTTGCAGTTCTGTTAAACTTTTTGTGCGTTTCTCTGTTTCTTTGTAGATTTTGCAGTATAAAATTGTCATGATTGAGACTGGGATATAAAAGGCCGCTATGGCTGTCCCGAATGTAATTGTAGGTTCTGAGAAAAACTGGATCTGGCATTGGTCAGGTGGAACTGTCCTCTCACCAACAAAATACTGCCAACACAGAATGGGTGGAGCCCACAGAATAAATGATATAAACCATGCCAAGCCAATCATAATACCTGCACGTTTCGGTGTTCGTTTCGCCCTATAGGTGAGTGGCCTTGTAATTGAGAAATACCTGTCGAAGCTGATGACCAGCAAGTTCATCACTGATGCGTTACTTACGACATAGTCAAGTGCCAACCAGAGATCACATGCTGCATTTCCTAAATACCAATATCCCATGAGAATGTAACATGTGTACAGGTTCATAGAGAAAACACCTATGATGAGGTCTGCAAAAGCTAAACTGAGTAAGTAATAGTTGTTTACAGTCTTCAGTTGGCTGTTCACCTTGAAAGAGAGTATCACTAAAACATTCCCCACTATTGTGATGAGGCTCACTATAGCCGATACAGTTGCAATAGTTATGACCTCCAACAGACTGTATGGGGCAGGCAAGATGGTGGAAACATTTCCACTTGCAGTTGAATTTCCACTTGAATCCATGTCCATCTTGTCAGTGTAGGACTTTTAGCAGCAAACTCTTATTTTTCATGCTCAGTTGACAATGGATAGTCTGAAAACATAGAAAAAATAAAATCAACACTTGATACAGGAAAGATTATAATGTATACATTTATATAGCCTATTTATTGTGTGAAAATGATTTATATTAATATATGTATATATATTGTTTTTTTACAAATACCCCACAGCTGTGGCATCACTTTGAACACAGCAAAGAATTTGCTCCTTAAAGGAATAGTTCTACCAAAAATGAAAATTGTCTCATCATTTACTCACCTTCATGCCATCTCAGATGTGTATGAATTTATTTCTTCTGCTGTAAACAAATAAGGATTTTTAGAAGAATATTTTTGCTCTGTAGGTCCATACAATGGAAGTGAATGGGTACCAAACATTTGAAGCTCCAAAAAGCACATAATGGCAGCATAAAAGTAATCTTAAGTCTCTGGTGTTTATCCTGCTTTCATGTGCTTTTTGGACATCTGGCTACCATTCACTTGCACTGTATGGGCCTTTATTCTTAGTTTGTGCTCAGCAGAAGAAAGAAAGTCACACATCTGGGATGGCATGAAGGATAGCATGATCTATTACTGCTGCTGAGAGAGTGAGAGCAAATTTGACATTGTCTCCCATTTTACTGTCTTAATCCACCAATCTCTATTTTTTTCCCTTTTCTGGAAAGTCATTCAAACATAAGAGTGGATTTTTTATTTTGTCTTGGAGCAAATGGGTAAGTGAAAATAATATTTGTTGTGACCTCCCAATTACAGCAGTCGAAGTTTATCCTGCAAACGCTTACTTCCGCGTTTCAGTGTGAAAAAGGTTTGTTATGGACAGCAGACCAAGTTGGGAACGTAGTGGTAATTAGAGAAGAGTAGGTGGAGCTGGTGGTGCAAGTGACACCGGCTGCTCGGGGGAACACAGGGGTCGCGGAAGCGGTGGCGACCATCGTGGAAGAAGCAAATGGGATCATCACAGAGGAAGAGGATGATATCATGGACAAGCCCCTATCATTTCTGGTCAAATTTCTGAGATCATTTGATGAAGATTTCATGTTGCATGAGGCGAAGAGCAAAGGAAAGCTTTCTTGGAAGAATTACAATATTTTCTTGTTCCTGGACTTTGCAAATTCGACAACAGAGAAACGCAATAGATTCAAGTGTATTCAGTGTAAGAAACTCTTGCATCAACGGAAGATCACTTTTGCACTGATGATTCTGACCAAATTGAGACTAGAAACGAAGGATGGCCGCAAAGTATTTACATGTCCCAAACAAGCACTGTCCTTCATAAATACATTTTAGGGAGGGGGGGTAGGCATGCCTTGCGCCCTGTCTCGGAGGCTTGATTAGCCTGATAAGGGACCGGGTGTGTAGAATCACCACTCGGCCCCGCCCTCTGCCCTGTCACAAGAATTTTTTTAATTTTGATATCTAAGTCCCTCATTTCATCTTTTGTTGATTGTTCAATTGAAAACATCTAAGTCTCAGATCATGCCCTGGTGAGTTTAGAAGTGTTGCCACATATGGAGAAAAATAAATTAGTTGGCGCTTTAATGTATCCCTTTTGCAAAACATTGTAATCTTCTGTGGGCATGGCTTGGGAGGCACTTAAGGCGGTTCTTAGGGGCCAGATCATACAATATGCCTCATTCATCAAGAGATCCATAGCACGAGAACTCGTGGAGTTGAAAGGGAAAATTAAAAGTGCAGAGGCAGAGCTGAAGCGCCGAATGTCATCTGATGGCCTCAGAGAATTAACCCGATGGAAATACAGATAAAATACTATTTTGTTGTAGAAAGTGGAGTTTTGGTTATTCAGGGCAATACAGTAATACTTTGAGTCAGGGGACAAAGCAGGGAAGCTTTTGGCTAGGTATATAAGCAAAGAGAGTATTTTTCTACCATTCCCTCAGTGAAATCTGCTGGTGATTACATTTTTACCTCGGCCATTGATATTAATAATGCCTTTAAAGAGTTCTTGATCTTTATAGTTCCATGTCTTCCTCTACTGATGAAGATATTAGAAACTTTGTGGAACCATTAGAACTCCCTAAATTGACGACTGAGCAAATAAACTCTCTTGATTCTGAGATAACCTTGGAGGAGCTTGACAAGGTAATTAAGTCCTTACCTACTGGCAAGGCTCCAGGGCCAGATGGTTTTGCCACTGAATTTTTTAGATCTTATGCTACAGAATTGGCTCCACTTTTGTTAAAAGTTTATATGGAATCATTAAAGAATGGAAAGCATCCCCCTACCATGACACAAGCCCGGATCAGTCTGATTCTTAAAAAGGACAAAGTTACCGTCCAATTTTCCTGATCCAGCTAGATGTAAACATTTTGTCAAAATTTTTGTCTAACTGATTAAGTAAAGATATGGCATCTCTTATACATATTGATCAGGTGGGGTTTATCCAGGGCTGGAGCTCTTCTGATAACATTAGGCGTTTCATCAATATCATGTGGTGGCAAATGATCAGTCTCCGGTCGCTGCCATCTCACTTGATGCCAGAAAGGCGTTTGATATTGTAGTATGGGATTATCTTTTTAAGATTTTGGAAATGTATGGGTTCGGGAGTACATTTATTAGTTGGATTAAGTTACTTTATAGACACATTGTAGTAGCAGTACAAAAAAAGGATTGATTTCAGATTATTTTACTCTGAATAGGAGCACTCGCAGGGTTGCCCTCTTTCCCCATTATTGTTATGTCTTGCCCTGGAACATTAGCAGCCACGATAAGAAAGGAGGATGATTTTCCAGGGGTGGTGGCGAGAGGTGTGGCACATAAGCTTCTGCAGATTATATTTTATTATTTGTCTCTGAACCTACTAGATCTATGCCTTGCCTCCACAGAATTATTCATTCCTTTTACAATTTCTCAGGATAATAAGTCAATTGGTCTAAATCCGAAGCTTTGGCTTACTGTCCAGTAACGGCTTTCCAGCCGGGCGCCTTCCAGTGGCCCAAACAGAGAAGTTAAGTTACACCCCGTTATTTCGCATTTACACTCGGTATGGACAAAAGTATCCAGAATGTTTAAATCAGACATTTATTTAATGTTGCCTCAAGCATATGGCAGAACCCGAGATGTATTGATATGTCCCATTTCTGCTGGTCAGAGTTGATTGTGAAAGGGGTTGCTACTCTCGATGACCTATATTTTTATAGGTATTTACAACTGCGCTACCTGTTTTGTACTGTTTTTGGGAGCAGCCCAAAAAAAGCAGCAGATACTCTGGAAGAGGTGATTACTGCTTTTGGAAAACGTCATGAGGCATCAGTGTATTTCTCTCTGTTAATTCAGAGTCTGGGGGACAGATCTTTATCTTCTCTCAAGAGAGTATGGGAGAAAGATTTCAACTTGGTATTGGAGGAGGGAGTGTGGGCTACGAAAATGTCAAGTCTGCATCTAGAGATGAAAGGGTGCATCTTATGCAATTCAAAGTTTTGCATAGATTTTTGGACCCCGTCTAGATTGTATAGGCTTGGTCTTAAAGACCAAAGACCTTAAAGCCAATCGGAGGATGGAGACATGGCCCATGTTTGGTGGTGTGTTGAGATCCAGATATTCTGGTTTAAAGTTCAGAATTTTGTGTGTGATGTGGTAGACACTCGGGTTTCATTTTGCCCCAGACTTTGTGTTCTGGGCGATTGGGCGGTCATCGATATATGACAAGATAGTCATATAGAGAACTTTGTTCTGACCAGTGTGATGATTGCCAGGCAGGTTATTTTGAGGGTTTGGAGGTCAGCTGGTTCGCCCCCATATCCGGAGTGGTGCACAGAGATAGGGAGGATATATATATATATATATATATATATATATATATATTATTATTATTATTATTATTATTATTATTATTATTATTATTATTATTATTTTGTTTGTACGTGTGTCCGTTTTTTTCTTCTTTTTTCTATATATTTACTTATGTGTGACCACATGGTTGTTTTTTGGGGGGGGCGGAGATGGGGAGGGAGTTTTTCTTTTCTTTGTTATTGTAAGATTTAATAAAAACATTTTATTTCAGAGTGTTTCGGAAAGAGGGTCAGAATGAGGACCGAAAATTATCATGTTTTACAAATATATGACAAATATATTTAATATATAAAAATATATAAATCTTATAAGTGAATTTCTGGAAAAATACAGTGTTAAAATAAAAATGTAAAAGGCATATCATGACCCCTTTAACCCCTTTCTAAAGCATTTGTTCATCAAATTTAATAAGCCTAAATCTGGTGTAACTGCATAACTTGTTTCCATTGTGGTTCTCTCTTGAGGGATCTTTCTTTACTCAATTTGCCTCTCATTTCCCTTATCTGCTTCCTCAAAAGCCACATTGATATTCATGAGATCTATTTGTGTCATCTAATTTTACAACAGTGAAGTGAAGTACTGCAGGTTTGCACTTCCTCTTGTGGTCTATTGGTAAGGGCAAGTCTGCAGGCCTTCAAGTTGTTTATTTATAAATGTTTTGTCTTTCTTAGACATAGATCATATGTCACCATGTTTCCATTAGTATGATTGTTGGAGTCTAGATATCCTTCTTGCATCTGTGCAATTTTTTTTTATACATTTAGTAGAAAATATAACATTTTATTTATAATATGTTTCTGTTTGTCATGGTCATACAGATTTATGGTCTAGCACTTTCTATAAGAGCAATTAATTTGTTTTGTTTCTCTGTTATTTTTTGTTCTCTGCACATTTCCGATTAGTCATCCGCAGAGGTTTGAACGCACTGACCCTCTTGAATGTGGGTGTAATTTGTATCTGTTCTCCAGTGCAATAATTGTATCCATGACTTCAGGAATTATGTATGACATATCTTTCATCAAAATTATGAGGTTGTACAACACAACTTGGTTGACAAATGACAACGAAAAAAAAAGAGACTATTTTTGGACATTAAAATGGTTTAATGCTGACTGCTTTAAAGATACTGCTTTAAGAAGCAATAATCTTTTCACTTTTTACTAATTCATAGCATAACCTCAACTCTGATTGTTACATATCTAGCTAAACTAATTGCAGATTTAAATTTTGTCCAGGAAAATATTTTCTTTGTTTTTTGTTTGATTAGTATGGAAGTTAAATAAAATTAAAAGTAAAATATTGGTCACATATCACAATGTAAAGACTTAATTCAGTAATTCAGTTAAGCTAATAATAAAAAAAAGATGGTTGTTTCTATTTTTATTGCAAATAAAACAGCACCACAAGTGACTTTTAAAGTTGCATGACCTCGAAATCCTGTGCTTTATCTAATTCTAATTCTGCCAGCAGGTGCTGATTAGCGAGTATGATGCTAACAGACTGATTAGGAACTAAATTAATTCGGCTTTCACCAGGGAGTGGAACAAAGTGAAGGAACACCCTTCCCTTACCCTTGAGCTTTCTCACAAATTACCCAAAACCATATCTTAAGCATTCCTTAACAAGGCTGTGGTCAAACTGGCCTTATTTTATTCTTACGTTTAATATATAATTGTACTTTTATACACCTCCATCTTTATAGCCTTATGCAAATAACAAAAGGAACAGGTACATAAAACAAATGAGCTGTTTTCAGCATAGCAGGTGCTTGCACCTGTTTGCCAAAATAGTGTAGACTTTAGCATTCTCAATCTATCAGTGTGTGAAGTCTTAATTGAGTTCATCACAAGCTCCTTCTCTCCCTGTCTCATACACACATAGTCTTTTTAACTATTCATTGGCGTACAGTAACAGATTTGTTCTGATCTGTCATGTCTATGCTCAGTTGTGGTCCCCCAAGGTACAGGTATACCTTTTGGGCTGTAATTTTAAATTGATCATACAAAACTGAAAATCTGTTCATGGAGAGGATCCATGCAGTAAAAAATCTGATGCATTTTTTTCACATTGATTATTGTTACTCGAATCATTGATTTTATTTTTACTTGTCTCTCAGCTGATCAGAGATCAAACTGCCAAAACCTCTAAATAACAGTATCTAACTCATTTGGATTAGGGTGGCATTACCCAATGTCACAGTAGCAGTGGACTTGTTGCTAGGGGGGGTCTTTTATGTCTCAGAGCAGACCTCAAACTTGCATTGCTTTGAAAACAGAAGACGAGGAAGAATATGATAATTATTCACTCATTATATGAGGCAATAATGATCTCCTTTAGAGGAAATTGGTGCAGAGGATGCTTGTAATTTCCCTCTGAAAAGGGCACAATGTTTTGTTTGAATATTTAAAGAGTTTTTTAGCTTCGCATTAATTACAAATGACAAAGTCCAAAATATTGAAGTTACTTCACTGGAAATATAAAAACTTGTAGTTAACAAAACTACAATATTAATTATACTGATTATAGATGTTTGCACATTGATTTGAGTTGATTTATTTACGTTATATTGATATCATTTTTGGTGTTTAGATGATCTTCATAACATTCATTTTCAGCAATGAATTCTAGTGTTTACTGTCCATTTAAATTAGTTCAGTTGCACTCTGGGGAGTCTCTCCAACAGCCTCATTAAAATATTTATTTTTATTTTTAAATGCTTAGAAAAAGCATTCTTGACCTAATATTCACAGACGGTTAATTTGCCCTTTTGTAATTACCTTAATTGCTTTATTTTATTAACTTAAATATCGTAAATTTGCAATACTCACTGTTCTCTCATCACCAAGCCTTGAACTCCATATACAGATCCAGTACTGTCACACAGTCACACTGAGCACATTCCAAACTGTTTCTTTTTAGGAAACTCTCACCATCACTCTATTGAATACAGAGTCTAGATGGTCTGGATAAGTCCATTCATCTTAAAATATAGATGATAGATATCTTCTCCTTTGTTATTAATTGTTTTTCTAGTGCCGAAGAACATTCTAAAGTAAAAAGCTCTGTCTCAAGTAACAGCCACATCAAAGTCCAGTCAATTTGTTGTTGAGCCTCTGAGGTGGTCCTTTAGAGAAGGAGCTATGGTTTCCTCTTGATGTAAGAAGTCATTGTTTTTCAGCAGCGGTGGATGATGATGAAGAAATGATGGTGCAGCTCTCTGGATTAATATGTGCTTTTGGTTGTGGATGCTCTGACAGACACAGATGTGAATGGCTGTGAGGAGGTAATTCCTGCTGGGCTGGCATGATCATCATGATGTGGGGCAGTGAACAGGCAGATGCTGAGAGGATGGGAGGAGAAAGAGTAAGGGGCTGATCCGAAGCAGAAATGAGGGGATGAATGTTAGAATACTTGTGCTTATGCTGTAGACAGTGGGGTGGGGGTGGGGTGGGGGGGTTGGTATGATGGTTACTGATACATAATGGAGGTATTAGAGGATTACTCTCTTTTGACACAGACAGCAGAACAAAAAGGTGGGTTATGTGGAAATAAATTTGTGACAGATGGTCATTAATTAACATTTTATAATTGTTGAAGTGACTTCAGAGAACCATTTATTTGAAGTAAAACGGATTGGTACAAAATTGTGAGGCACTAAGTTAATGATTTGTAATGTTCCTACGACTATACAACTATTTGTCTTGTGTACAAGGTAAGGACAGGGTTCCCATGTTCATGGAAAATTTTGAAATAAATATCATGACATTTTAAAATAATACATTCTAGTAAAGTTGTTAATTATTGTGTTTAGCTTTCAAATATTTCATTGGCTAGAAATATGTTTTGTAAGTTGTGGGAAATCTGTTTTATTTCAAAAACATATATTAGTCTGTCTGGGGTCATTCGAATGTTCACCTTACAGTTGCCTAGCATTTTTCCCATTAATTTGTTTGAACTATTTTTATGTCCTTGACAATTACATGTTTTTTGCACTTATTCTAATACATGATAGACAGGAGGGGAGCCTTCATTTTCATATGAAGAAGTCTGAATTACCCATACAAAAGTGTGGTTTGATCCTTCTAATTCTGTTTTCACAGCTGCATTGGTGTAATTAGTTACATCACAGGGCATCAAAGAGGAACCTTTAATGATCAATGGGGAAAAAAACGATTCATTGCACAGAGTTTAAAGGCAGTACAAACACAAAGTAATTTGTAAGAGTTGGCATATAGTGAACAATTGGTAAGGGTCATCTCTTTATAGTGTTCTTGCAAACCCAGGTAAGTCTGGATATGTGGCCTTACAAAAGTGTCATAGTGGGGATTGAGTACAAATGAGTGCTAACCAATTTGGGTAATTTCTCTTTACACATTTCACCCTTGCCAGTAGGGGTCTTTTTTGGAAAGTCCTAAGGGGTGAATTCACTAAATCGTTGTGCCGCTTTTGCGCTTGGTATTTAAGCACAAAAATCTGCATCTTATTCACTAACTACCCATAGTCAAGTTTAAGCAGGCACAATCAGCGCAAAAATAGCACTGCGTCTTGAGAATTTTAAATAAGTCATTGTCATTCCTTTCCATGTAAAATGCCTGCTTTCTATGTATGTTTGGCTCATTATATATTGTACTTCATTCACCAAACTCTGTGCAGTTTGCCCAGTGCAATTTACATCATGTTATTGCAGCCCAAGGAAATTGGGTGGTAAACTAAATTGTATTAAAAAGAAACACAAGTGATGGAAAAAAGCATAATAAACTGGCATACACACTTATGTAAGCACCCTTTCTGGAATATACTGGGTTTAATATTAGTTAAGCTCAATTGCTTGCATTTGTGTCATAATAATTAATTGGACATTTTCTAGGTAAATTGTAAATTGACTTGCATTTTTGTAATGTATTGTATTAATCAACAAGCTACAATGTGAAATGCATTCTCATCATTCATTAAAGTTTTCACAAAATAAACACATAAACTTGCATATATGATATAGACAAGGGGGGTAGTATTCCTTCTGATTTATCATGACAATTTCACAGGATTGCTGCCAGTGTCCGTTTATTTCACCCGACTGCCCCTCTCATTGAAAATTAATTGTGACCTAACACAATCTGACTTTTTCTCACCAGCTCCCTTTGCTGTACTTCACCATGCTCTTTCAATTCATCCATTGAAAAGTAAGTAAGCTCATCTGCTAGAAGCCAAAATACTATACCTCTGTACCAACAATCCATATATGAACGTACCAATGAACTGTAGTTAATTTTGCATTGTAATTTGGCACTTATGGGTTAAGCCCTTGGGGTCATTGATATCTAGCTATACCCATTCTTGTCAGTGATCACCTGGTTTTAGGCAATGTTGAAACAAGAGGCTGGAGTATCACTAAATCACAAGTTTACTTTTTATGTTTATGTCATACTGCCATGTTGACGGGAAATGGCTAATGTAAGGCATTGCCATGCAAGGCTGGATTTCCAGGCCTCCAATTTTATTGATCATAATGAGATCATAATGGAGGATATGAGCCATATCATGTACCCCAGAGGACTAGCAATAAGAGGCATAAATATAAAGTGACAGCTTCGCTGTGTTAGCTTGTCTGACCTTACATAGTATGTCTCCTCTGGGTCTCAGATGGCCCGCAGACACAACACGGCCCTACACATTGGATCTGGTGTAGTATACTCGAGTTACACTGCACTATGAGAGCACTGAATTGAAACTAAATGTATGAATTTCATGACCTTGTTTAGCTTTTGGCTGATCTGTTGAGTGGCTGTGCCCCTGCAGAGAAGGAAAGACACAGTAATTCATTACCAGTGACATTGCACCTGTAGGACACCCCCTCCCCTCTGTTGCTTGATCCTCCACCTGTGGCCCTGGTTCTGTCAATTACCCTGTTGGACCTTCAAAAACGACTGCACCCTGGCAGGCCACAGCACTCCAGATTGGACAAGCCAGATGTCTTTTTTTTAGAGTCTGTCAGCAACAGGGTACTGTGCCATTTAGAACTGAATTGAGAATGCCTTTTCTCATTTTAAATTAAATAGAGGTATTTGATTGGCATTTTTTAATTTGAATTCAGCTAGCAAATGGGATGCAGAATTATTCAAATTCAAATTTAAGGAGGTAGAATTAAATTTGAATGAAATATTCAAAAACACAACTGCCCTAGGTGTAGGTATTTAGTAATACATTTATATTTCACATTTACATTTATGAATTTGTCAGACACTTTTATCCAAAGGGACTTGCAGTGCATTCAAGGTATACATTTTATCAGTTTGCGTGTTCCTTGGGAATCAAGGCATTGCTACCGCCATTCTCTACCTGTTGAGCTACAGGAAACATTATGAATAACACATAGAAATATTATCATACAAAACATATGGTATTTTTCCATATGTCTTTTTCAGGAAATCAACCTACGAATGACTTTGTAGTTGGATAGTTGAATAGTTGGGGCAGGAGAAAGCATTTTAATATCGAGCAAAAATACTCTTTTCTAAGCTTATCAACTGCAAAATAGCGCCCTCAACTGACAACTGCTCTGAACAACATGGTATAAAAATGCATTATGCCTCAATAATTTGATGCTACTACAATACTATAATGAAGGACAGACAGGACGCGTCATTGTCCGTGGACTGCAGACACATTTTTGTTTGCTGTTTACAGAGTCTTGAGTTGTCACAGAGACAGGTGAGTTATCTCACAACACTTATTTCATTAATATCTTTCAGCAGTCCAGTCTTTTTTGCATACCTTTCCATGAAAATATTGCATACAGCACCTTTAAGAAATAAATTAATTAACTATTTACAGTATAATTAATTTACTATGTATAGAATTCACTATAATAGGATTTGAGTATTTTTTAAAGGATTTTGTCTACAGCAGGATCACACAAACCATGTTTATTTCTCCAGTGTGGTCTGGTATTTTTGAAGAGCACTACAGCTATCTTCGCTATTGCATAAATGCTCACCACCTGCAATATTTGCCTGGGTTTGGATCATGCACATTCAGTCTATGTGTTAAAGTGATTGTAGTCCCTGCATCAAACATGACCAGTAATTAATATTCAGGAGTGTGCTTTTCCACCTACACAGAGTATCAGAATGTCATCTCTGCATCTATGTAATAATGTGTAAGAGTAACAACCACTGTGTTAATGACTGCTTTCATGTCTTTACACAAGCTCTTCTTCCCTCTCTGCTATTGTTACTGTAACACCTGTGCAATTTGCATGAGGCCACTCATTATTTTAAAGCCATTTTGCACCTTTACAAATGTTGTGAAGAGCAACAGTTGCCGTTTGTTTCTGATTATTTCCATATTGGCTGTGTATCTTTTCATCCATCCACCATAACTCTTCACGAGTTACCGTAGGCATAATTTTTCCCTATTGTCCCATTAACAGTTTCTTTCCAACTGTTTTTACAAGTTTAAGGTTCAAGTACCATTTCTACAGAAATAAGGTTGTATAATGATACATTTTAACTATTGATAGCATGAATAATGTTATGTCCCAAATGAACCTATTTTATAATGCTGCCAAGTAATGGTCCCTAGATGTTCTCCTAGAGTTAATTTATGTCCAAAAATGCATTATTTGGGCCAGTATTCATATTTGGGGCATGAAGTCCTTTGGTATTTGTTTGGAAGTGACTATGTAGGTTTAATGTGGCAGATGAACAGGAAATTATCTTTATACTTTTTAACATCTATAGGACGATTAAATTTGATTTTGGAACGGCAGCAGCTTTTTCCACATCTGCCATGTACTGTAAATGTGCTTCTCAAATTAGAACATCAAGTAGCTTTTAGTAACTAAATTTACAAAGCAGTCCAGTCTTATTCTTGGTTTATATAATCATTAAATTATGACATTTCTTTGGAATCTGTTTTGACCTTTGATCTGTTTTGAGCCTGCAATATTTTATTAATATAACATATTTTATATGTTGGCATGCATTTTAACAATTTTATGATTTCTGAAGGTACTCCTCCTGCCTGAATTTTTTTACTTCCATGTTTATCATTGGAAAAGCATCATTCTTTGATTAAAAGTAGTACATCTCTATGGAAATAAATGACTCTTCAAAATCTCTTATTAAGATGAGCCACAGCTGTCTAACTTGATGATCAGTCCAGCCCAGTGTCCCAGCAAAGCACTCAGGGTTTGCTTTAAACCCCTCTGCATGCACAGATTCATCTGTTCATTTGAAAAGTGTAGTTTTTCATAATTAAGTTTAGATCAAGACTAATAATTTAGAAGGTTAAATCTAGCCATCCAGTCGTCACTGCTGCAATGGATGTTTACAGCATCACTGTAAACCGTTCAGGTAATTTAGCACCTTCTATTTATTATTTTCCTCATTTGGAGAGTTGTGGAAACTTAATAGTAGATTTCTTTTCTTTTGCTGTTGGAGCACAAGGGATTGCAGATCCCAAATTTCTTCCACTTTATGCCTGAAAATGGTCCATGGCAGTTGAAGAGGAATTTATGTTTAGATAAAAATGTAAACATACATAAAGTGGAGAGATGCTGTCCTTGTGGCTCCGTGAGCAGTGTAGGTCAGGTTGTGCAGAGGAGGACTGAGCTCGTCGATCATGAGGGGTGGATGACCTGTACTTTTTCTAATCCAGGGGCACGTAACCTGATGGCTCATCTCTGGATAGCTCAGATGCACTTTTGCAACCTTTCGCTAGTTCCAGGGGTTGTGTCATCATGGCTCAGCTGCTAATTCACAACTTTCCTGGAACTCAAGGTCACCATTGAGAATTTGTTGTGCTGACAATTGGCGGTGTCAATTAATGGCAGTGGCGAGAAGGCCCCATTCACTTGAGGTGTGCCTCGCACTGTGGCTTCCCCATGTTCCCCAACCCTTGGGAGTCTGACTGTGGAATGGAATTGGAGGTCTGGAGAGATGGTGACATATAGGGAAGTGGATTCATGAGTAAATAGTCAATAAATAGTTTAAATATAGGACAGTAGGAAGTCTTGCTTGTTCAGAATCTAATGAGTGTTACTAGTTTTCCCTTTTGTAACAGTGGAAATCAGAGCAAATGTAAAACTTAGCAGAGGTTAGACTCTCATGAGACTCAGTCCTTTAAGAACTGAGAGACTTCAGTCATTTGTTTAAATGGTCTAGAGTATGGCAATGCTATTGTTTTTCAATCTTGCATGTCATCTTATAATGTTTTTGGTCTAATTGAAATTGCTGGAGCATATTTGCCCTACAAAACAAAGCTTTGAAGAACATTCTCTAGTGGAAAATGACAAAGTTGAGAACACATGGAGCAAGTAAGACAGAAAGCATTCATTTATTATTATTAAGGGATAATTCACCAAAATTAAAATGGCATCCTCATTTACTAACCCCATTATGACTTTTCTAATGTGGAACTCATAGAGAGACGTTAGGCAGATTTTTAGTGACTGACACCCTCAGTCACCATTCACATTGTATGAAAAACATGCAATTAAATTGTGTTGTGATTTGAGGCTGTCAGTCTGTAACATTCTGCTTAACATTGCCTTTTGTTTTCCACAGAATGAGAAAGTCATACAAGTTTGTAACAATGTAAGGGTGAGCAAATGATGACAGAATTTTCATTTTTGTGACAACTAAGGCTTTAATGATTTTTTGGTAGTGTATTGACTCCAAAACAGGAATGATTTTTCTCATTCTGCACTGTCGATGCCACATGGTGAGATACAAGGCTATAGTTCCAGTCAGTTCTTAACAGAGACTTATTTTTCCCCATCTCATATTTAGGAAGCATAGCCCACTTTATAAACTTAATGATTTCTTTTCTATGGTTATGTAAAAAGCTGGGTTCAGATTTTTAATGATCTGAAGAAAAACTTTGTTTTAGACTGTTGGCCTGTTTCACATATCCAAGCTGTGTTATGTGATCGTATAATAGATAACTATTCAAGATTTGTTTTAAAATTAATTAATTGTCTGACATGCACAAAGTCTTGCCTTTTAAGTTTAATAACTAATAGGAAAACTGTTGGCATGCTCAGTGGCAGCTACTTTTGATGCTCATATTAAATTGCTGTCTTATTGTTTTGAATGTTCGTCATAACTTTTTTAATTGCAATCATCACAGGCTGATTTATTTTGACTGTTCAGTTGCGTTGTGTTAATTGGCTTGGGCATGATTTGCTCAAGAGCCGTGTCATAAATGCAAATTAGCAGCTTTTTTGAAAGGGCTGTAACCTCCCCGAATAAAGTGCCATTTAATGACTAACAGTGTGTTTAGTTAAATGGTGTTGAACTTGTAGGTCCACACACCATTTCATGGTCATCGTGTCATCCAGTGTTATTCAGGCCCTTAAAAAAGCAAAGAAACGTTGCTGCTTTTGGGTTGCCAGGCTGCATAGATGATGACGATCTCTGGGAGTGAATGACCTGTAGTTGTAGTCCTGCTGCTTGTGCCTCTGCCCTAACTCATTCAGAGAGCCGGTCAGAGGACGGAACCCTGCAGAGAGAGACCCATCTGCCACACTGACATTCTGCCAACACTGCAGCACACTGACTATAGAGCACAACTGATTTGCTACTGTGAAATTCTGTTTCTGTGACTCTTTTTAATGAATATTCTGGGTTCAATACAATTTAAGCTTTAATCGATTGCATTTGTGCGTTCACATACAATGCGAATCGAGCGTTTCGCGCGGCGTAATTACATACAAAGTCAATGCTAACCGTACGTTCACACCAGAGGCGGCGAGAGCGTCAAATCGACCGGAAGTCATGCATTTTCAATGACAGCCAGCGTCTCTCGGCGGCGAGAAGCAGCGCGGCGAGTCTTGGGCGGCGTGGGCGTCAGATGAAAGTTCAAGTGCAGTCAACATTATGGTAATGAGCTGTGACGCGGTTCGGCGGCAACCTATTGGAATATAGAAGTCTAGAGAACATAACCGTGTAAACTTTGGTTCCCACCAAACATCCGTTCCGAAGATAAAATGGAGGAGAAACGAATTATTGCCGTGACGGGTTTCCCTGTAATATATGACCAAGACCACAGTTATTATTACAAATGTATTTTATTTTGATAACAAAGAACTATAATCTTAATTACTTTCTGCCATCGATCAATTTCTTATTTTCACATTTTAAAGAGTTCATGAGGATATACGCTACTTGTGATAGGTCGGCAAAAAGTAAATGGTCGACATGTCTGGATGTTTATATTGCGGCCCCTTTAAATATAGTTCACAAAACAAAGCATTCTGAACAAACGTTGCCACCTATTTCAACTACGTCAGAGCGTCCACGAGCGTCCTTGAGCATCGAAGGCAGGGCAGCCAGAGCAAATTTTGACGCTCTCGCCACTTCTGGTGTTAACGTACAGTAAGACGGGCGGCGCGAATGAAGCAAGTGGCACGAAGCGAAAACGCGAAATCGCTTGATTACAGAAGCCCTGAACCGCAAGGTGAAAAAAAAAAGAAATTTCTCTTAAAAATGTTCCACTTTATGCCTGAAAATGGTCCATGGCAGTTGAAGAGCAATTTATGTTTAGATAAAAATGTAAAAAAATTACATAAAGTGGAGAGATGCTGTCCTTGTGGCTACATGAGCAGTGTAGGTAAAAAAAAAAATTCTCTCTTTAAAAAAAGGAATGCGGTACCAACCTTGGCCACTAGGTGCCACTTAATGCTTTTAATGCTCTATGTCAGTGTAGTGGGCTAAAGCACTAAACTGTTTAAAAACTAAACTTGCGGTTCAGGGCTTCCGTACTTGATTCGCATGAGTTGAAATTTTTCAACTCAAGCGAAATATCCACATGATGTGTTGTCGTGAAAGCCTATAAGCATTGTGATTGTCCGGATGTCACTGACGTACTGACATAGTAGCCGAAAAAATCTGGATAATTGGATAATATCACGCACCCAGACACAACGGCGTTGGGTTTTTCAACGTATCTGGGACGTTGTATGTGAACACCTTCAGTGGTCAAACTTGCACGAGCAAAGCGGGGCGAAAATTGTATTTGCGTTGTATGTGAGACAACGGAAGTGAATAGGGGCCAACTTTTGGAGGGTTTAAATGCAAAAATGTGAAGATTATAATTGTATAAAAGCACTTGCATTAAAGGGGTCATGTCATGAGGAATACTATTTTCCTTGATATTTTGACACATAAAAGGTCATTCTACTATAAAAACTTACTGTAAATTCCAGAATTAATCCCCCATGCAATAAAAGCATTTATTGAAAACAAACTGCCAAAACGCCCCATTCTCTACTTACGCAGCTTCCCTACGTCACTTGGGGTGCTCATTAATTCAAGATAGCTTCTACAGCAACAGGATCAACGCCTATTTTAAAATCATCGCAACCATGGCCCCGCCCATTGGTGCTCACTTGGCTTGTAAACAGAGACAGAGAAAAGGACAAAAGGCCTACTGTATGTGGCCTAACTACTCCTGAACACGAAAGGGTACCTATCTGGACTATTTTGAATTATTTTTATATACAAGCATGTACTTCACAGATGTCTTTGTTGTCATCTCTCTGGCATGCTTTTAAATGATGCAGTGTCAAGTTTGAACTCTGAAGAGAAGATGCATTTCATCAGCTGCTGTGGTTCCTGTTGTTTTGTTGTTTAAACTGCTCAACAAACTTAGTTTGCTTATCAGCGCTATTTTTAATTGTAAATATGAATGAATATTTAAAATATCATGATTGTTTATGATGCTGACACACTGTCTACACCGGGTGCATCTGTTGACGCAACTCAACGGCTTGAGGCTCTCTACAACGGGTGTGCCGACAAACTTTCTGAAGCGTTTCTTTGTGTTGTTGGCAGAAGTAGCGCCAGCGCAAAATGGAACGGGACACCTGTTTGTTTACTGTTGGAATGACACACCACAATGGACATTTCCATGGTAGACAGCATTATTGATTATAGCGTCCGGTGTAGACAGGGTGTGAGTGTTAACAGTTGTGCTTGAGATTAATTGTGTAATATATTCGGATGCAATGTGTTGGATGTACATTATATGTAAACCGTGAAATGTACATTTCTAATGTTTTGGTGCTTGTTTATTCTTTTCCGACTGAGATAAAAAATGGCTGAATTTGGAAATGGACTGCATGCTGTTAGCCAATCATAACAGAGGGTGTTTACATTGAAGTTTAAAGGAGGAGCTTAGACAAAAATCGAGCTTTTCAAAAAGATGGTCAGAGACAGGGTGGAAAATTATCATATAATACAAAATGATGACTGTTTTGGTGAGAAAAAAAAACTTTAATAACATTTTCAGTGGAACTCAGGGAAGACAATGAAACTATAAAAATAAACCCTTTCATTCTGTTTATATTCATTTCATGCACAAAGTAGATGTCCTAAACGACTTGCCAAAATTATAATTTGCTAATATTAAAATATTTGTTTTAATGACTTCAAGTGTATGTAAACTTCTGACTTATGTCTTGTGGCTATACTTTTGAAAAAGTTAGTATTTTAATATTTACGAATTGGCCCCCATTCACTTCCATTAAAGTGCTTCACTGGAACCCAGATGTTAAAAAAAAATTGTTTTGGTAATCAACATTATGCCACAAAAGCTGTTGACTGAGCTTAACTTGTGTTGAACCTAGAATATTCCTTTAAATTTACATTTAAATTATGCATTCGCCCTTGGCCCAAACCAGGCTTGGGATGGCCCTTGGGAAAGGCATGTTGTTTTTGTTATTTCATGGCAAATTATCTTTTTTAATCTTTTAAAAAAAAACTTTTTCTTTTTTTAATCTCATTGATAATTTCAATTCATATTCAGTGGCATCTTGGAAATCATTATTTTGCCTTGGTGCTGGAGATTCAGTTGTGGTGAAGTTGCAGGAAACACGAGCACAACATAAACACAAATATTACCAGTGCTGGGTAGATTATTTCTGAAATGTAATCCAGTACTGATTACAAATTGCATAATTAAATTGTAATCAGTAACATATTAAGTACCAATTAACACCCCTTTTATTAAACATTAGTAAACATTCAATCAATCAAACTTAATATCTCTCAGTTACTGAGTAATACAAAGGTGCTTAAAGGGTCATAAAAAAAAGATGGGGAGAATGTGGCTGGAGTTTATTTATATTTTTATTTCATGTACAGCACGGGTAAGTGTTCTTTATTTTTTATATTTAGTGTATTGTGTTTTTAAAACGTAATATTGTGAACTTTCACTTGCTTGTTTCTCATTCATCTGTATTGCACGAAGGCTCCAGCCTTGTCTTTAAAAAAAGACTGTGATGTGTTGTGTGCGTTTGTGGGATGGTTATGTATTTATGTTGTCAGTGAAAAAGAGGGCCTGTATTGAGATTGGTTCTCAGATTTCACTATAACTGGCACTGAAATGAGCAGCATGGTGGAAAGGGTGTATGTGTGTGTGTGTGTGTGTGTGTGTGTGTATGTGGCTGTAAACTAAAGCCTATTGGCTGTTTTTTTAAAAAGGGATGAGCCGTTAAAACGCCAAAAAGAACTGCGCTCGTCCTAGCACTTTACTGCAAAATCTACAAGGCGCAGTGGCCCCTCAGCACACCAGAGCAAAAGATAAAAAAAAAAAATACGACTCACCATTCATCAAGCTTAGAGTCTTTGCTTCTTACAGAACAATCTGGAATAATGTGTAACAATGTAACAGTCACATGAAGACCTCTTTGCAGCCAGAACTCTTTCAGAACATAACATTTTTGTGACACTTGCGCCAAAAACAAGCTAGATGCAGCATAACAAATGAAACAGAATGCAGGTGTCTCAACATGCGTTTTTGAAACTTAAAGTTCTTTTTAACATGATACGGTATGTTTGTACCTTCACACTTGAGATGCTGTGCGTCACTTTAAGACATCCGTCCAGCACATATTTACGCAAAAAACAATAGAAAAACAGAGCAGACGTGCTCAAAAACACGTTTGGTGTAAATGGCCTGTAACCAGCATGCCTGTGAAAGAGAGCACATGCGCTAAACCTAATCCATAAAAATAACTAATCTGATTACGTAATCCAGATTATATGTAATCAGTTAATATTTAGCACTGAATTTTACTTTTCCTCCTTTAATTTCTGTTAACAGTAGGGATATATGCTGTTGCCAGTGCTGGGTAATTAAGTAATCAGATTACAAAAATCAAGTACTTGTAATTGGATTAAGGAAGCGCAATAGTCTCACAGATAAACATTTTGAGCATGTGCTTATTTTACGTAAAATATGCACCTCAGGAATAGATGATGGACAATTACTAAGTATTAAGGGTTAGCTTTAATAGCAATGTAATTGTTGATTTCCTGTTCATTTCTGTTTGTTCATATAATGTTTTATGCACTTAAAATGAACTAGATGTTTTAAAAAATATGTTTATTATTTCTTACTACCTTAGCAAATGTGTACAGCTCACACATTGAACTTACTTGCTCTAAAGGATCTAGTGGCTGCCATCTCTTAGGGTCCTGCCCGCAGGGTACACAATAGTTCAATTGCAAAATGTGCAGCAATATGGAACAAAGCACATCGCTCTACTGTTGCTGCTGATGCTGTGGAGTCCACTGCATGAAACTGGACATAAAACTTGACACAATTGTTCCTTCAGTGACACAGTGGAACTCTTTGGAATAGACGATGGACTATTAGTGAGTAGTAAGGGTTCAAAGTGTTTAAGTGTTTTTAGATGTAAGCTTTATGATGATATTATGGTCATTAATGTTCGTAATGCTGCTTTTGTTTTATGCACTTAAAATAAACATGATGTCTCATTGTTTTGAATTTCTAAACTTTGGCCATGCACTGTCATTGCTATTAGACTTAATGTTTATTTAATTCATGCAATGTTTATTGCACTTTTTAAAAATCTTATAAGGAGCACTTTTTGTGAGGCTCTTCTTGTTAGTAATGGTAAATGGTCTGCACTTATATAGCACCTTTTTAACTTCACGGTTTTGAAAGCACTTTACACTGCGTCTCATTCACCCATTCATACACAAATGGCAGCAGAACTGCCATGTAAGGCGCTAGCCTGCCATTGGGAGCAATTTAGGGTTCAGTGTCTTGCCCAAGGACACTTCGGCATGTGGAGTCATGTGGGCCGGGAATCAAACCGCCAACCCTGCGATTGGTGGCTGACCTGATCTACCACCTGATCCATTATTATGTTAACATAATTATCCTACTCAAATGCATGTAACATAAAACAGAATTAGGTTGAAAGTAATCCAAAAGTAATCTGATTAGATTACCCAAAAAATGTAATCTATGAGATTACATTACTAATTGCATTTCGTTATCCGCCCAGCACTGGCTGTCACTCTCTGCCAATATTTGTGTTTTTTATCGACATTGGTCTGATTATGCCAATATTTGAAGCAGATCGTATCAAAGCTATTTTTTCCCTATTGAAACGAAGTTTTAAAAACTGTTGTCCACCATTTCCTCTTTATATTATAATATAAAAATGTAAAGTTCTAGTAATAAGCAAAACATTTTTGTCATTCAATAAAAACGTTTGATCACGATTAATCACATAATTTATTGAAGTCACGATTAATTTTGAAAGTGCAGAAATGTAACTCTAAAAATTGAATTTTCCTGTCAAAATGCATTTATTTCCTTCTTAGGAAAGAAAACAAAACAATATCTAACAATATAATGCTTTATTTACATTTTCCAAACAACCCTTCCACAGTATAAAGATAAAAATGCCACCAATTCAAGTAAGATTAAACATTTCCAACTCTAAGTGGGAGTTTGAATAGTTGAAAGAACTGGTCCCCACATAGGATGCATATTCATTGCAATGGTAATGCCACATTCATGATTTGCGCCAGCACCAAGCACCGCTTTTTTAACTCCACATGAAAAGCTCTTGCAGACAAAAACGTCTCATTCTGCGTTTTGATGATAGTTAAGACTTAAAGTGCTTCTGTGGTACTTTCTTAGGGTGAAAAATACTTGATTTCTGTCACAAGTTCCATCTAGGCTTACTTTGTACAACAAATAGTGTTAAGAGGTCCTTTCCCCATGATTTAATCACTGACACGGAAGTGATGTTGTGTGTATGTTGTGAAGTGTACATCAGTATAATGACAGGACAGACACATCACAAAGGTTCTACCCTTCAAACAAGTGTTTATGGTGGTTTATGCTGTATTAAATGTAAATGCGTTATTTACGAATAACAAAAATGTTATGCAATAAATTACATTTATTGCACGCCTTAGGCATTCATTTTGACAGCTAATGAATCCAACAAAACAGCAGAGATTTTGATTATTGGCTGTTATATTGTTTATAGGTTAGCAAAAATGTAAATCAGCTTTTCGTATTGTCTAAAATGTCGCCTTTATTTTTGTTCTATAGCGTAATCAAATGCAACACAACAGCATGTCTCTTGCACTTCGTTTGTTATATTTTCTAGCTACACTACTTGCTCAGAGCTTTGCTGGTCCTTGCCTCAGATGCTGACAGGACCTTTGCTCATTATTATGGCAGCAGTTTCCATGGCACTGTCACTGCTAGTGAAAGAAACATGATAAAATAGCCTGGATGGCATCTCCTGTCCACAGCCATGTTTTCCACAGTAATGACTTTAAGCGTTGCGTACTTGGCAGTCTGCTCAGCTTTAGGAGGAATCTTGTTTCCTGTGACATCCATTCACTTCTCATTCAGCATGCTTGCCACATTAGTTCATAGACAAAATGGGGTGTTTTTTTTTTCCCCTCTGGACTTTAGTCAGTGAAATCAACTGCATCTTACCAATTTGTAGCTGCTGTACTAGAGCAACTGTTAAATATGTATTATTTATTAATATATATATATATATATATATATATATATATATATATATATATATATATATATATATATATATATATATATATATATATATATATATATATTATATATATATATATATTAATAAATAATACATATATATATATTATTTGTTCATAATGAGGTGTTATTCTATACTCACCGTTACATGAACACAAAGTTTTGGTGCTGGAATCGTTCTCATATCCTCTTTTGTGAAGAAGGTTCCATCCATTGACCTTGTGGACCTGCGCTGTATCATCAGCTGCCATGTGGCCAACTGCACTTGGCAAGTGTGTCTTTACTGAAAGAGCTTTTCTGATGCTGGGGGCTGTAAGTGTTAGGCCTGCTATTCTGCCTCACCCTGGCTGAGACAGCTGTGCATGACAGACCCTTGTCTTCTTTCTTCAGCTGTCTGAACTTGCTGCTGCCTCAGAATTCACGCTGCTTGTCTGTGCCAAAGAGAAATGACTTCAAAAGATGACACGTGTTCAGCTGCTGCTGTGAAGGTGTGTAGTGAACTGAGGCTTTAAAATAATGTAGCTCCAAATGTTTGTGTTATTTTTCTTGGCAGTGTCCTAAAGACCCAGACCAGTAATAATTGAACTATTGTTGAGAACAAACTAGAAGGTATATATCTGAATAAAACTGCTCTTTAACATGGTCAGTGTGTTCACAAATTGAAGAAGTATCTTTCAATTTCTTGCTGCAGCAAACTGGATATTTTATCTTTCCAGGATTTGATTTATAAATATATTTAGTGTGTGTTTGTGTGTGAGCATGTATTTATCACTTTGTGGGGACCAAGTGTCCCCTTGAGGATAGTAAAACCTGACATTTTTGACGTTGTGGGGATAATTTGTCAGTCCCCATGAGGAAAACAGCTTATAATTCATACTAAATTATATTTTTGAAAATGTAAAAATGCAGAAAGTTTTCTGTGAGGGTTAGGTTTAGGGGATAGAATATAAAGTTTGTATAGTATAAAAACCATTATGTCTATGGAAAGTCCCCATAAAACATGGAAACCTAACGTGTGTGTGTGTGTGTGTGTATGCACACTTAGCACTTTTTAGGAACACTATGATCCTATAGAATAAAGTGCCAGATGTGGTCTTCTGCTGTTGTAGCCTATTTGCCTCAAGTTTTGATGTTGTGCATTCTGAGATGCAATTCTGCTCACTACAATGTACAGAGTGGTTATCTGAGTTATTGGAGACTTTGTCAGCTCGAACCAGTCAGATGGGACGGTTTGAGTATTTCTATAACCGCTGATCTCCTGGGATTTTTACCAAAAGCAGCACACATTCATAATTTCACTGGAATCAGAAATTACAGTACATTTAAAAACAAATGTACATAGCATTTGAATGTCTGTGACTAGACTTTTCATTCAGTGAATGAGTGCAGAAGTGTAAGCATAATTTGAATTATGCACTGCTCTCCTAAATGTGTTTCTATTAATATAACAGTGGCTGGTGACTCAGTGTGTGTATTGTGTTTAAGGTTTGGATGAAATATGTATTTTTTCAATAGATGTACAACCTTCCTATCTATTTTAGGTAACTCTATCACATAGTTCAGGTTCTCTGATGAAAAGGACTGGTTACTGATTGGTAATTATCAGTCATTTAAAGTATTATGGATCATTTTTAGCTAATTTGTTTAGCTAATTTGTTCAATAATTGAGCTAACACTCAATTATTGAAATCCTGTTGGCTGTTTGAGGAAATATCAGTCAATGAATGATTCTCATGGTTGATTGTGACTTTTTCAATCGAATCCTCCAATCGAATCCAACACTACAGTGGATCAGGTGCTAAGCAACACAGTGCAAGGTGTTCACATAGATTGCATTGGTTCTTTTTTGTATGCTCATGGAATATCACAGATTCAATACAAGTTAAGCTCAATTGACAGCATTTGTGGCATAATGTTGATTACCATATATAATTAATATTTATTTGTCCTTCCTTTTCTTAAATATTAAAATTCCCACTGTTTCAAACAGGGCTGGGTGAAAATGTCAATTTTCTGATTTCTGATCACACATGGATAATAATGAAATCATGCACGTCTCCTCTCATTATATGCGCTACCTGGCTGATGCCACTAGTCTTAAAGAGACAGTACCGATACAGCGCATGTTCTACATTTCAATGTAAAGTGGTACAAATTTTGCAATATATGTGCAACATAATATATGCAATTTCAAGACATTAATTGATGGAATGTGAACATCAAAAGCTAAAATGTGACCAATTTTATGAAAAACTATTGATAAAAAATAATTTGTAAAATGTATATTTTTGAATTGTACCTAGATGTTGCCTTGAAGGTTCCTTTATTATTAAGAGCATTAGCTGAGAGAGAATTTATGTTATATGTATTTCTGGCCCACCAAAACAAGCCTGCAACACACCACACCATAACACACTGGCTCATTAATTTCATTTTCCGGCCCAATTTCAAATGTTTGTGTTACAATTTCTATTGACTGCTAGTCATAACAATGCACCCCACCAGTGTAAAAATTGTCATAACTTTAAAACATATAAAACTGGATTATTTTTTTTTTTTTTTTTTTGAGAATGTACTAAAAATAAGCACTTTTATATCTCAGACAAATGACATGTCTGAAACCTTTCCCAGCATACAGATGTTAGGTTAAAATGAACATGAAAGTGGAAAATGTGTATTTTATATGCTGTGATGAGTCAGCATTTCTTCAAAGTTTTTAAAGATATTAACCTACTTTCAACTTTTTTTCTAGAATTTGAAATAAACTATAGTCTTAGTTAATATGAGGTTGTGGAAACAAGTATAATAATACTATATTATGTATGTATATATTGTTATGAAAGGTCATAAAATGATGTTTAAAATAGTTAGATGAAGAAAGTGTCACTCAGTAGGACACCGATAACAATGCTTAAAATTTCATGTCAATTACTCACATAACTGTGTGTAAATGTTTATTTAAAAACAAATCAATGAAAACTAAGTTAGCCAGAATATGTACAGAAATAAATATAAACAAATATAAATACACTGTATAACTTTGCAGATATTTTACAGATTGTCATATTTTCGCTCTATGTGAGTTTGTTGCATCTTTATATCTGCAGTGTTTTAACTCCTTCCCCACATTATTCTTGAAAAAACTCAAAAGCCTTATGCTTTGTTTAAAGGACAGCAGAAAAAGCACTTGTCAAAATAAGTCTCAAATAGCCACAAAGTAATATTTTTAATGACTTATTTTCTGAATTTTTATCAGGCATGAACATTATTCAGCAAGCCACACTTCAGCTCCCTTCGTTATGAATAAATGATGCAAATGACTATGCACTGCTCATAGCTTTACTGTTTGCAGATTTTATGTACGCTGCTGTTATTTTATTTGTTATAGCTTTCAGTTATTTGTCATTTTGTGATTATTCAGAGCTCATCTTATACTTAATATGTTGTTTTTGGTTGTCACCATTATTGTGATTTTCAGTCATCAAGTATAAAAACATGTTCCATGCATGGGTTACTTCTAAAAATGATGATGTGAGGCAATGCAACAGTTAAAACCTACCATGAAAGGGATCCGTCATATGCTCACTCAATCATTTCACTCTTTAGATTGAGATTAAATGCAGTCAATGACAGCTGGGAATTATTGCATTAGCTACTTTATTTTCTTTCCCCCCTCCCCAAAAGAAATGCAAATCACCAAAGCGATTACATACATACAAATGGCAATACAGTATTGACTTTAGTTCAAATTTTTTTTACTGTTTTGTCATCCAATGTAGATGCTCCTTTTGATTAGCAATTGTGTTGCGTAAATGTGCAGGCAATCATGGTTTCGCAACAACCTTATCCAAACTTATGCAGTGATAATCTCTATTCTCGTATTAACATCAACTAAAGCTACAAAACTATTAACCATGGTGAGACTCTTAGTGAAATCCAATCAAAACTAAAATGATAACTTGCAAAACATACAGGAAGGAACAAAATGTTTGCATAGTTTCTCGTCATAAGGCACTTTTATGTATGAGAAACATCTAGTGGTCTAGAAGATGATCGATGTTAGTTCTCATTCCACCAGTCATATTACCGTCCTTGAAGGCATTGCACATTCGTTATAGTCATTTTATAATCAGACAGGCATAAATCTTGTTTGGCACTGAATACTGAGAAGGTATTCTTGTGCATATTTGTGTAGACATTCATTCAATGCATTAAAAACATACATAAGGTAACATCTCATCTCACAACTTAATGTGCATTTGTGAGATAAGCAAATGAGGCAATATGTCAATTTACTATGTTTTTTTGTTTTAAGGATCAAGCATGGTGTTTTGGCAGGTTTTAATGTTTTTAATGTTGTACTTAAGTTCACATTTTTGGTTTGATAACAATGAGTTCTCGATATGTTGCTGTCATATCTGGTGTAGAAACAGCTGAGGTTTCGAGTGATTGGATAAACTGGTAATGCAGCATTTGATGAGTGCTAGTTTAGGATGTTGTGTCTAGCCTAAACAAGTCGTGTACATTTTAGAATTTTGTGCAGGATGGTGATTGTAATTTCTCTTATATTCGGACTGAGAGCAACAACATGTCATCTAGCCCAGCAGGTCCTCATATTGCTTCCGGAAACAGTCTCCAGCAGGGAAGAAATCCCAACACCTTTCCTGATACATCTTCCAGACAAACGACTCCTGTAAAAAAACAGGACAGTAGACAAAGTTTGTGAAGTGTATTAGATCACACAGTAAATAATCAGCCAACAATTTTTTTAGGGTTGGAATCTAGAACTGCTTTCATAAAAAAATCTACAGATTAGAACTGAACAATTTTCATGATGTTTGTTAATTCTTCCTCTATTTGTGTGAATACAATACTCTGACGGTGTTTCCTGCACTGCTATTCAGAGGTGACAAGTAACAACAATGAGACCAATTTTTGGTGGGGGGCATCTTTAAATAGAATCAAAAACAGGCCTGATTCACGAAACATTCCTATGAATAAAATCCTTCTTACAGGGGTCATGACATGAGGAATACAATTTTTCATGACCTTTTGACAAATAACAGGTCGTTGTACTATAAAAACATACTGTAAGTTCCAAAACTCAAAAATTCCTCCTCACTGCAAACAGAGCATTTGTTGAAACCAAGCTGCCAGAACGACTCATTCTCTACTTCCTCCAAATGTCACACTGTGGTAGAAATGTGCATCTGACCCCCATACACACCACATCAATGCCTGCTTTACCTTTAATCACTTCTGTAGCCCACCCAGTAGCGGTGAGTAGTAAGATGGCAAGTAAAGAGAGCAGGGGCCAGTTGCACCAGCTATACGTATGTTACAACTTAGCCTAGTTTTGGTGTAAATGGGCACTAAGTCACAATTTACACACTACTAAATATTAGAGCATTGCACCATTAAACTTAGGTAGGATGTAACCCTACTACGAATGAACTAAATACAGTATTTATGGAAGCCTCCGACCAGGAGTAACAAATGGAATAAAAAAGCAGACATTTAATGACATCAATGATGAGGTTGGCATCTATACTCGTTTACATTTATGGAGAATGCATTATGTCAAAAACGTACCTCTTCAGCATGAACCCAATCTAACGTTGCACTTTTCGGTGTATGGTGTCAAGTTTCAACTTGTATGATATAAGATATTAAAATGAATAAATGTCTATTTTTTTGTCTAATTAAGCACTGACTTATTTACAATCTAACTAGTAGTTACTAAGCCCTTAGTGTGAACTTTACGTCCCACCTAACATGAGAACTTGTGCAACCCTACCCACATCAGTTAAGAGCAGAGAGCCAGTCACAACAGTGGGCGTTTACTGTCAAGTCTTAAAGGACTTTAAGAACCCCAAAAACTTTTGACAGCATTCAGAATGAGGGTGGAAAATGATCATGTTTTACAAATATATGACTTTACTAATTTTATAAGTGAACCTTACGGAACATTTAAAAAAAAAAATCCATGTCATTAATGAAAAGAC
Source organism: Xyrauchen texanus (assembly GCF_025860055.1). Taxonomy (NCBI): domain Eukaryota; kingdom Metazoa; phylum Chordata; class Actinopteri; order Cypriniformes; family Catostomidae; genus Xyrauchen; species Xyrauchen texanus. The sequence continues at coordinate 17,192,565 of NC_068303.1, read as the reverse complement.
TTAACTACTACTTTCAAATTATTATTTTATCGGCTTCTGATTAATGATCTTCATGAATTTCCCTTAGTAACATTCTTTTTAAACTTCTTATATTCTAAAAATTGAAAAAAAATATTTAAAGAGCATTTCCATTAATACAGCCCCTGAACTGGAAATGTTTAATTATTTACAATTCCTTCCCTAAAATTCTCAGTCATTATTTTTGGGGGTGTGTTCATAGATTACCTGACCAGTGTGTTCAGTCTCATCTTTGTTGATAAGATACATCAGGAAGAATCTGTTTAAAAAGAATATTTGAACATTCAGATGCATTAAAATAATATAAAACCTTTTTTGTTACTTACAGCAAGTTAGATAGAATGTTTACTCACAAATAGTTGGCCAGATTGTGCTCTTGTAAGGTATGGGTCTCAAATCCATGCGGGGTTCTGTCAAAATAGTCATTCCCGATTCCACAGATGAAGCATTTTGTCTGGATGAAAAGACATACAGTTTCAACATGAACAAACTGTGCTCTTTTTAGACCTCCTTGGAGAACATGTGGCAACAATCACTTACCTCCATGTCCTCTTTCACCTGCTCCTGCTGGTCTCTCAACTCGCCAAAGGCATCAATGATCAAACCTGGTTTGTAAATAAAAGCATACAGAGTACAGATAAAGACCCTTGACCATTTTGTTTGTATTCTAAACATAGAAGTTATTGGCTATGAGGTTATGTATAGTTGGGTATACTTGTTACTTGTTGGTTCTTGTTGCTATGTAAGACCAGTATTGATATAGAGTTTAATTGGGCATGTTAATCAGTGCAGTACCCTGAATGATGGCCAACAGAATGACGATGACGAAGAAAAAGAAGGTGATATCAAACAGAATACGGTAGAGCTCGGATGGGTCACCGGCTGGGTCCTCGATTTCATCACCGATGCCACCACCAGCTCTTACACCCACGTACATGTGGAAAAGGTAGCACTGTGGAGAAATGGAAATTATTTGATTTTATATTTTGTTTGTATTTGTTTACTGAATTAGCCATTGCTTTATACTGTTTCTTAACAATAAGTTAAAGTGTGTCATTTCTGTGACCCCAAATGGGACTGTGATCAGTTTAGGTGACTCTTGGGATGGACATAACAGTAAGCCATTTATGACCTTTTTCCAATAAAAGCATACAAAAAAGGTGTTTACATGACAATCCACATTGTCATTTTATAAAGCATAATCAGTGTAAGATTGTGCATCTAAATGCATCCATTGGCTCAACCAGTGGTATGAGTTTGGGTCAAGAATATCTGTTTGGTCAAAAAATGGAAGAATTTTTGAGAACAGTAATTCTTTTTTGCAATTTATGTAAAAAAATATATGTTGTCTTTAAACATTCTGATTTAAGCCAAGAGATTATTTTCAAAATGAGAAGCTGAACTCACAGTCATCATATCATCACACTTCATGTCAGGCGCATCCTCATCCTCACTCTTGTTGTAGAACTTGCGGAAAAAGTTAAAGGCCACCACGGTGTACAGGTAGACCACGACTGCCAGGAGGCCCACGGTCAACACCAACTATTCAAATGTTGACAGTATTAAATTATACTAAAATTACAAGGAACAGCGCTTTGTGGTAAAACTGTGCTACAGTCACCCCCTGGTGGATGAGACTTGCCTGCTTGCCATTGTGAGTTACAGAAGAGAGAATGGTTCTCAAAGTCTTGAAGCCCATGGCTATATCCAGCAAATGAGCAGCAAAGAAGAAGTTATTGTAATGTCCAAGAATAGACATAGTGGTGTACCAGATCAGGTAGAGGAAAGACTGAAATGAAAGACAAAAGGTTGCATTGTCCAGAACAGTGTTCATCTAAAAGACAATCTTCCTAATATATTTGAATCTGAGCGTACTCACATTGTCAGTTAGCACCACTCCCATTTTCCAGATGTGGTACTTGGTATCAATAGAGCTCAACCTGGAATTAAAAAACAAAATAGTCATGATCCCTGTGCTGATGTATTTTCTTTTGAAACATGAATTTGGGGAGGTACATAATGAAGAGTTCTTGTTCATTGTTTTAAGGTGGTATTAGGGGAAGGGGCATATTCATTCCCACAAAAAGCCTTTTATTAAACAAAAATTTGAATATGGCCATGACAGCAAGACTAAATACATATTTTTGGTCCTTTTTCCCTGTAGGAAAGCCTGTACATTTTAAATGCTTGTGTATTTGCTAAAAGTAAAATTTTAGGAGTATACTAGAATATAGATGGCATAAATGCTAACAGACATTGACTAAAAGCCACAAAACTCCAATCTTGATTTCATGGGGTTTGTAAGGCTCTAAGTAAATGCTTTCAGGTTACTTTGACTCACCAGGACAGCAGGGAGGCTTCCTTCACCACAGCCTCCTCAGTTGGATCAAAGTCCAGAGCACTCTTATCCAAACCCAGAAGTTCAGCTATGCGCTCAGCCCCATACAAGTCACCATATTTATTAATGACCTAAAGAGGAGAATGGACATTCCACTGAATAGAAGTGCCATCAATTGGTAACAGGTAGAGTTTACTGGGATTTTGCTTACCTTCCTCTTCACAAATTTGTCCCAGTAATTGTTAGGGAAGGACCTGCAAGATCGGCAAAATTATTTCTAAGTACTAAAAGCCCATGATATTGAAATAATGGATGCATTCAAAGAATGATGACAGGAAACTACATTTTACATCTATTTACATTTTTTTAATAGTTTTTAAAAAAGGACCCAAACATATTATAAAAGTAGTCTATGTGACTTGCTTGTGAGCCAATTTAGAAAAACCATCTCTCATAACAGTGTTATAAACGAACTTTTACATTAAAGGTGCACTCAGTAATTTTTTCTTTTTTAAGTACGTTAAGTGGCTTACATTGTCTTACACTGACACCTAGTGGCCTGGATGCTGCATCATTCAAACAGTAGTTTTCAGTTACCAATGCCATTGTAGAAATTCACTATGCACAGTTAGCCAGGAATTATTTAATCATGTTAACTAATTTGATTATAACAGCACAGTTACTGAGATTAAGCGAGTAGTATTCAGCTGGTCATGTGATGCTAACATGGCTGCTCCCATGAGGCTCCCTGCCCCATGTAGAATAAAAGAGCTTTTATAAGATTACTGATATGACTCTTCATCTCACATTTTATACACATTTCAAAATAATTATACATTTTTTTTAGAAGTAAAACTTTTTAAATAAGGAACCTTTCAGGAAAATATTTATCTGGGACATTTTGTTTAAACATTTATATATATATATATATATATATATATATATATATATATATATATATATATATATATATATATATATATATAATATTAATATTAAGTTTCATATTATATCTTTTAAATTTATTTAACACTATTATATACATTTAAAGTGTCCATCTTTTATTTAAATATTTGATTTTTATTATTTCATCAACACAATTTCTCAATCTTAATAATTAGATTGAGAATATATTACCTCATAGCCATAAAATTAAATCAACATCAAAACATAATTTATTTGATAATGTGTATAACTAGGCTTATAATAAGACTAGACCAGATATTACAAATAAAAGATTTTACTCCTACATTTAGAATTTTGGAGCCATTTTTGTCACTTTCTGTGGCTTTTTTGACCAGAGCACTCCTCAATTTCTGACCTTGCTCATGAACACCAAAATTAGGTCAATATTTTCCATAAACAATTCCTTTAATGTAATGTGATTCCAGCATTAAGAAGTGAGAATGAATGAAATAGAATATGAAGGGCTTCTTACGGTGTTGCAATAACCAAACGATCCCACTGTCCTTTGATGTCATCATCGGACGGCTGCTCAGTGATATACAAACCATCAAACTCAAGCTTCCTAGCGATCTCTTTCTCTCGCTTAAAAACGACTAAAGGAACCTGCAGAGAGGAGAGGACAAGGTTACATTAGCAACACTGTTAAGCAGCAGCTGGCTTTGACACACCGTTAATCCAGATAAATAAACTAGGAATGTAATCACGATAAACCTTGAGGCAGTAATATCCAATGACACAGAGAAAGGAGATGACCGTGTGCATTATAGCCAAGAAAGTCAAAGTGGGTGCCATATAGCCAGTGCTCTCCTGAAGAACGAAGTATTCCATGCTTTCATCATCATCTTCATCACCCTCATCATCTTCACCACCCCAGGATCCCTCCTCCTCCTCGTCATCATATTCTCCAGTGACCTTTAGAGAATGCCAATATTTAAACTTGTTAGAAAGTATTTTTTACAAAATAGGTGATTCAAAATGTGTGAAAACGGTCATCGATGGTTATGGTGAATGTTTTCAGGTCTGTTTTAGTGGAGGAAATCACCGTTCCAGTGTGGATGAGAAGTGTAAATGTAGCAAAGTCAATGCATTTTCAAAAACATTAGTGTGGACGTGGCCTTAAATTTGATAGAAAATGGATATATCTACAAGACACCTTGTAAAAGAGCAGGATGAAGTTGATGGCAAAGGCCACAAACAGAGCCAGAAAACGAAGGTTGTAGAAATTACGAGCCAGGTAGTTCTGAAAAAAAAAAAATAATAATAATAATAATACGTTTTTGGTGATAAAATGATATTCATCTTTCCAATTAAACAAATGACTTTCCTACAGGCCAAAATGTAACTAAAACTCACAAGCATTTTGGTTTTATAGACTTCAAGTCCAGCAAAGAAGCTAGCCATGTATGCTTGAGATTGTTCTTTTGGTGATCCACGTTTGGATCTTGGAGAGGGTTTTGCTTCTGCTGATTCCTCAGGTGTTTCCTCTTTAGCCTTGTCTTCTTTCTCCTGATTCTCTGTGCTATAAATCATCGGTATATCATCACAAACTGACAAAGAAATGACCAAAAACAACATCTAAATACAACAGACATAACTTACTCTGCTTTCTCTGTCTCTGACTCTGGCTTCTCAGCAGCTACTTTCTGTGTAATAAAAATAAACGATTTACTGTTTGAAATCTATTGCCTTTTCCCCTTAAAACAGTACAAAATTACATGAAACGTCTATGACATCTAATAAAATATAACAAGGAAAGATAATAGGGCATGCATGACAACTTGTTGTTACTAGTTGACTAGTCATCCAGAAAAATAGTCAGCTAGCCGATGGGTCAAAATGTGAAGAAATCAGAGGTTGCGTTAAAAAATGTTTTTTTACTGAATTTTAAAAGGCATTGACAGATAATTCCAAATGATGTCTGCCATTGTTGCATTTTCTTGACGAAATTGTGTAAATGCAAGAAAGAAAAATAGCACACCAGTTTTCACTTAAATGTTTTACTGAATGTGCGGCTACACAAATTTTGCTTGCCATTTATGGGATGCAGTTTCTCTATGGATTAATTTTCCTCATGCTGTCATGTATCCACCTTTTTCCTGAACACAGATGTGTTCCATGATTTATAACGGAAGTCTGTTTTCATTTTCCGGTGTCCAGTGTATTCACTTGCATCAGTAGGGCTGGGTATTGATACAGATTTCTAAATTAGATTCCAGTACACAAGGTCTCGATTCAGGCCTTCTAACAAGTTACATTACAAAAATTATAATTTGACTAATTATACTTTATTCATTTTTCATCATTTTGGTCACATTTTGGCTTATATATAATTTTTTGCTACATGTTTATTGTTTATTTGCATAATTTGTACTATTTACATGTATTTACATTGATTTGTTGAACAAGCTATAACCGGTACTCATTAACAAAACCAGCATTTCTATATAGAGCATCTGTAGATGAGAGCATGTTAACAAGAGAGGACTCAGATGGTTTTATCTAATCTGTGCCATGCATTATTAGAATTAAATATAATTGTAATTGTAAATTTGGTTGCTAATGCAAGATAGATTTTGGGATTTAATAATCAAGGTCAAATTCAAATGAAGATCTTGATGTATCAGAAAATCTGTATTTTTACCCACCCCTATGCATCAGCATATGTTTTCGCGGATGATGTGATATTTAGCGCATTCAATTAGTAAAACTAGTGGCTAATCCAATAGTCGCCATGTTTATCGGCAAGTCGTTGCAACCCCTTATAGACACAAACCTGGCTCTTCTTTTTCTCAACTGGGGCACAGGCCTCAGTCATAACCTCACAGACATCACCTAGACCAGGTTCTGCCCCATGCTTCCCCTCTTTCTTCCCAGCTGTTGTCATGAGATCCATGATCACATCAGTCTCCAGCTTCTCAGGAACAGCACCAGTGATTTGTACCATATCTGGAGACACCACTAGCTCGTTGCTTTCTGTTTTTTCTGCTTCCAGTACATCGCAATGGATTCCGAATTGTGTAGGATCAGGCATATTACCCAAAATATCTGTCACTTTTATGTTCTTAGCCCCCTCTACAAGACCTCCTCCAAACATGGAGGACCAAATAATATGGAAGAATCCAAAGATAATGCTGAAAATGCCTTTGAAGAACCCGGTAAAGAGCCTCCAGAAGAACAGAAAGAACCCTGTGATCATTTCCCTGATGGTCAGTTTTCTGAATTTTTTAAACTGTTTGCGCATGCTCTTCAAAGTCAGCATTTGACGGAAATTAGCCACGCTCTTCTTGACAGAGGCACAAGCTGCTGTAAATGCCGATGCAGACTCGAGAGAGGCATCTTCCTCCTCAGTCAATCCTTCAAGAAAGCTTTGCAATTCTTCGTCTTCATCCTCCTCAGGTCGTTCTACAATGTCTGGCTCAGATATCTGAGAAGCGAGCTGCATTTCAAAGATTGTGTCTTCACAGAAGTTCACAAATAACTCCATCTTCTCGCTCTCACCACCCTCATTGACCACATCGAAGATGAACTGTCTTTTGGATTCTTTGACTTGAGGCTTCTCCCATTGGGTTCTGCTCGACTCACTGATCTCAAAGTAAACCCTTTCAATCCTCTTAGCACCACCCATGATTTCAATACGGCCCAGGAATGGTTCAAAGTAGATGAGGACACTTTCAGCCAGGTCTAAGAAAGTGGATAGGCGTGAGTCGTTGGGCATGTGTTCTGATAGGTTTGTGAGCAGCACAGCCACATTAAAGCCAATGTCCTTGGCCGGTTCATGGAAGCGTTCCACAAACTCAGCATAATTAAACATGTCATTTTCATCTGCCTCAACGCAGGAGAGAAGAAACTCAATCTCAGACTGTGTGTATTGCTTTTGGCTCTCCATAGACTTATGGAAATCCTTCTTGGATATAACGCCTTTACAGTCTGGGTCATACTCCTTGAAGTTATCAGATGTAGTTAAGTTCTTCAGTTTGAGGAACATGTCGAAGAACTTAAGGATCATTTCCACATTGCCTGAGGACTCCACTAATGTGTCCACCATCTGCTTACCGATAGTTCCATTCACCACATTACCTGTGTGCAAAGAATAACATGCAGTTAACTGAAACCATTACTATTTCCTCTCTGATATTTAAAAGACAAAAAACTCTTACCCTCTAGAAGAGATAACATCATGACCACCATGTCCTTCTGCAAGTCCATCAGTTCCTTCAACAGCTCGATTTGACTAGAATCCTGCATAAGAAAAGTAATGCATTTTGATTGAACTTCAGTGTCTTCAGAGACATCATCTTTGATAAAAGCTAGACATTAAAAGTGTCATCACTGGTTACCTGAGACAGTTTCATTTGCATATTGGCAAAAACATGCAGGAACCCAACCACTGCATCCCACAACCTGCTGTGTGCCAAACTTTGCTGATTCCCAATGCAAGGGCCCTAAAAAAAGGAAATATTGTATTTGAAAAAGTTAATACAACTATTATGAAATGCAATGAGGCCCATAGATCTCTAATATAGTGCACTAGTGCGTCATACAATGTATAGCTGGAGAATAGAGCACATTCATTACCTGGATATACTCAGTGAGTGAGTTAAAGATTTGTTTGGCTACTGCTAAAGCTTTGGAGAAGTTAAGTTGCCCAGCCTCATCCATGACATCTTTCCCAGAGTAATACCAGTAAAAATCGCTTATGGATTCCTGGTGATGAAAAAAAATATTTCCATTTCCTAAGACTGATGTTGAGAAGATTCATGTGTATTCAATGTTTTGGTTGATTCCAAATGCATGTATGCATTTAGTTTATGTGTTACTTGAAGGCGTAATAGGTAGTCCACAGTGCTTATGATGATGTTGACTGTAGTAGTGTTCCCAGTCTGGGTTCGCAGGAAGTTTTGGAAATCTGTTGAGGGCATTTAAAATGCACAAGTTAAAGAGTCACTAAAAGCATTTTTAAATGGCGAGTTTTCCTTTGCAAATCTTGATTCTGACAAAGAGTCTTACCATTATTGTGGCCCTCACACAGAAGTTGCAAAAACCTGAATAGATCCTTTGTGAAGTCATCATTTTGAAGTACTTTGGAACCTTAAAACATTAAAGTGGAATGTGATCAACCTATTTATGGATAATTTTGTAGAGCTAAGCAACTTATTTTCATCAGTCTCAAGCAAGCAGGTGACTAGCACATATTTTGGGAGCTTGCTTCACTTAGGATGAGGAAGGCTCACAACTGCATCCCAAGAGCTGACTGGAAAAAGAAAAGCTTTAAGATTATTACACAGAATGACAGAGATTTCAAGAAGCTGGGTTAGCAAAGGTAACTTTCACAAGGACTGTGTATATTATATGCAGGATATAAAAACTGTGTAACTGACTGTTACAAAACTGTGTAATTCTATTACAACTGACTGTAATAGAATCATATATTCAGAAATTATACTTTCATAATTCATACATACTTGTGAAAGTTAGTCATGTAAGGAACCAGCTTTGTGAAATAGCTTCACAGCATGGCAAAGCTCTTTACTCATTTTGTAGCTGTAGGCTGGTCTTTAGCTCAATGTACACCTCGTTTAACATATATTAATATTTTTCAACAAAGTTTGACTACAGATGCTTTGTAACGTTCACACGGAAAACAAAATCTTCCCATTCAGTGAACAAGATTTAGTTTAGTAAAGGGAATGAGGTAAATGAGCCTGGCTTAGTTAGTAGTTCTGTCTTAATTCTGTGTGTCAGCATGCATTAGTCTCTACAAGCCAGCACTGAGGATAGTGCATTCGTAACGTTAGTAGCAGGGGAGAGGGAACAATGTTTCTAGGAATGGCGACATGCCATGGGATAGCATTGCGATATGAGGAGTAGCTAAACTGTATTTACCCCGATCACGCATGTTGACTGCAATCCAGTTTAAAATGATAGAAGACAAACAAAGAGAGCAGACATAAGCAAATGGAAAGAGACTGAATTTCAGAAAGAAATAAGACTAGTCTTTTAGTGAGAGAATGGACATGCAGTTACAAGGTGTAGACAGACAGATTTCAGGCATGTTAAATGGAATGTAAGACCTTTAGTTTTTCATTAGATTAATGCAATACATTACAACAACATTGTGACTGGACCACATATACACTGATCAGCCACAGCATTAAAACCACCTGCCTAATATTGTGTAGGTCCCCCTCATGCCGCCAAAACAGTTCTGTTTTTCTGTTCTGAGATGCTATTCTTCTCACCACAATTGTACAGAGAAGTTATCTTAGACAGTGGGATCTTATCTTAGAGTTACCGTAGACTTTGTCAGTTTGAACCAGTCTGGCCATTCTCTGTTGACATCTCTCATCAACAAGGAGTTTCAATCTGCAGAACTGCCGCTTACTAGATGTTTTGGGGTTTTTATGGTAACATTCGGAGTAAATTCTAGAGACTATTATGTGAAAATCCCAAGAGATCAGCAGTTACAGAAATACTCAAACCAGCCCGTCAGGCACCAACAATCATCCATGTGATAATCTAATCTGCCAATCATGTGGCAGCAGTGCAGTGAATAAAATCATTCAGATACAGGTCAGGAGCTTCAGTTAATGTTCACATCATCCATCGGAATGAGGAAAAATTTGATATTTTTACCGTAGTATCATTGTTGGTGCCAGATTAGCTGGTATGTGTATTTCTGTAAAAAATCCTGGGATTTTCACACACAACAGTCTCTAAAGTTTACTTAGAATGGTGCCAGAAACAAAAACAAAAAAACAGTGAGAGTCAGTTCTGTGGACGGAAATGCCTTGTTGATGAGAGAGGTCAACAAAAAATGGCCAGACTAGTTCGAACTGACAAAGTCTATGATAACTCAGATAATCACTCTGTACAATTGTGGTGAGAAGAATATCATCTCTGAATGCTATTCTGAGATGCAGGTTGGCACTGATTTAGCAGCACGAGGGGGACCTACACAATATTGGGCAGGTGGTTTTAATGTTGTGGCTGATCGGTGTATAGCATAGTATTCATAGGAATTGGGCAAGGCTTAAGTAATTAAAGATATTAGTACTGATACCAAAACAGTGGGTTGAATCACAAAACTAATAAAATAACCCCCCCCCCCAAAAAAAATACGAATTATGTTTCAACTTAGTCACGTCTACCTTCTACTTTCAACAGCGATGCACATTTTCAACAAGGTCAGGATATTTTACTTTGTTCACCCTTAATAAAGAGTGTGAAATTAAGCTTAATTTATGGTTTGAATGAAAAAGAAAACATTACTCTTTAGACATTTATATTCATGTATCTTCAATTAAGTGACTTCATCATAACACCAGTCACTTAATTTCACCTTTAAGATTAAGCCTTTTAACGACTGGACAACAAAACTAAATGTTAGACAACACATAGACACCAACTGACAACAAAAACTGCAGATGAAACTAATAGACTTGATATTGCATGATTAGAATACTGCAGCTTCTATTGTTCCAGTAACTCCATACACACGCATTAATTGTGCCGTTCAATAAGATATTATGGCACAGGAACCACAATACCATGGAAAAATCTATACAAATTTCAAACAGTACTGAAAAGAAGCAAATTCTCTTATGTTTAAACACAAAAATGAAAGGTGATGTGTGTAATTTATTCAATATTAAAATACTTCTATCCTACAAGTAAGCCATTCATTGGATGTTTCTCAAAAATGCATAAACACTGGCTCTGTGGTGCAATCAAAACATTCTTCTGTTTGTTTGAGCATCCCAACCTCCCCGACAAAGCAATATTAGCTCAAACAATAGTGTAAGTTTGTCTGAATGAACTATCTGTTCAGCCAATGATAAACATCTTTATTTAAAATTTTATTGCAAAAGTCATTATTTTTTGTAATTTGTTTGGTGATGCAGAAATTACACACTTCAACTTTAAGTCTTTAATTAAGTGTAAGGGTGGGGGAAGGATGATGCAGATATTGTCAAAAAGACTTTCTGTTCATTATCAATGCAGATAGAAAAATAACAGAATAAGTTGTTGGCTTACCTGACCCCTCTTCAGTCACCATTCCAAGACTCTCTGCCTTATTTTGCCTTTCAAATGCATTCAAATCCAGCACACTGCGAGAGATACAGAGAAACAGTCACATTAACATTTACACTCACTGAGCACTTTATTAAAAACACTTTACTAATACTGGGTAGGGCCTCCCTTTGCTCTCAAAACAGACTCAATTCTTCATGGCATGGATTCCACAAAATGTTGGAAATATTCCTTTGAGATTCTGGTCTTTGTTGACATGATTGCATCATGTAATTTTTGCAGATTTGTCAGCTGCACATCCATGCTGCGAATCTCCCATTCTACCATATCTCAAAGGTGTTCTATTGGATTCAGATTCGGTGACTGGAAAGCCACTGAAGAACAGTGAACTCATTATGATCATGAAACCAGTTTGAGATGACTTTTGCTTTGTGACAAGGTGCATAATCATGCTGGAAGTAGCCATTAGAAGATTTTTGGCCATGAAGGGAATGCACTGTCAGATACAATACTCAAATAGGCTGTGGCATTCATGCGATGATTGATTGGTATTTACGGGCCAAGAAAATATTTCTCACACATTACACCACAGCCAGCAGCCTGGACTGTTGACCCTAGGCAGGTTAGGTCCATGGATTCATGCTGTTGGCACCAAATTCTGACCCTACCATCTGTGTGCCTCAGCAGAATTCAAGATTCATCAGACCAGGCTGCTTTTTCTAGTCTTCAACTGTTGAGTTTTGGTGAGCCTGTGCCAACAGCAGCCTCAGCTTTCAGATCTTGGCTGACAGAAGTGGAACTCAACATGGTCTTCTGCTGTTGTAGCCCATCCACCTCAAGGCTTGATGTGTTGTGCATTCTGAGATGCTATTCTGCTCATAACAAATTGTACAGAGTGGTTATCTGAGTTACTGTTACTGCCTTTCTGTCAGCTCGAACCAGTCTGGCCATTCTCCGTTGACCTCTCTCATCAACAAGGCCTTTCCGTCCACAGAACTGGCACTCACTGGATGTGTTTTTGGCATCATTAAATGCGTAAATTTAATGATCTGAGTAAATTCTTCAGACTGTTGTGCGTGAAAATCCTAGGAGATCAGCAGTTACAGAAATACACCAGCTCGTCTGGCACCAACAATCATACCAAAGTCGAAATCACAAAGATGAATTTTTCCACCATTCTGATGGTTGTTGTGAGTATTAACTGAAGTTCCTGACCAGTATCTGCCTGATTTTATGCATTGGACTGCTGCCACATGATTGGCTGATTAGATAATGCATGAATAAGTAGGTGTATAAGAGTACGTAATAAAGTGCTAAGTAAGTGGTATAGCGTTTCAAGTAATGATTGCTGCAGGAAAAAATGGGTGATCAGTGCAGGTCCGTATTTACACCCACCTGCAAGACTGCATTAGTCCAGATAGACTTTTAAAGAAGCCAGCATCTCGTTTTTCTTTCAAATAATCCAGCATTTTCTAAAGACATAAAGCATTATTAGCATATTAACTAAGTGTCAATAACCTGTGTGAGAAAAATAAAAATCACAGAAATGTCAAGCTGCTGTACCTGCTGTACACGAACATTGCCTCCATTTAGGATAGAAATGCCCAATTTAAGGGTACCAGTCACCATGGGACCAAGTCGGCCTGCAATCAAACAAGTTTCATGTTGTGCTGCAATGCAATATTTATATACTGAATGTATATAAGACAATGACTCTAGACTGAAGAGAGATAAAAAGGGGAACAGAAATAGAGACATGTACCTTTACTGGCACTGATCATCTGTAATACCATTTCAGCAGCCCCACGAGCATGAAGTCTGGCCTGCTGGTACAGAATCTTCTGCTTCTCCATTTCTTTTTCCTGTGAGAAAAGACAAAAACTTTAAACTGATAGTTCTAAAATATTTTGATAGTACAAAAGCACAGAAAAATCACATTTAAATCTGTACCTACTGTACGTCACAATCATACCTCAAAAGTTTTTTCTTTTCCCTCTTCTTCTTCTTCTTCTTCTTCTTCACTCTCAGCACAGCTCTGTAATGTAAAATATTTACCCTCTTCAATCCTTTGCAGTTTTATTAATGTCTGACTCTTCAGATCACATTTACAACATAAATGTAAAGATTTAAATTAGTAAATACCTTTGCCATCATATCAGCATATGCTATATACAGAGAATCCTCTTCTTGGAAACTAGAAAGGCAATGAGACAAACAAAAGTCAGCTATTTATTATTATAAACAAAATGTCTTGGTTACTTCAAAATTTTTCATCTTATATGTATGTATGTATGTATGCATCACCTTCTCTCAGTCAGTGCATTGTGACTGAAGTGAAGGATAAGCTGATGAAGAGGGTCTGGCTGAACATCAGCTTCCTCTTCCTCGTCTTCATCTACCACAGTCATGGGTGTTTTCTGCAGGACGAGCCATTAAAGTTATAAAGAAATCACTTCTCTATCACCAGCATTCTTTTTCTCTCTAACTCTGCTCATATGAGCATTCGTACAAGCAAAGGTGAACAATTGTTCTTAATTTTATAAAATGTTTATAAAAAGTTACTTTAACAATTGTCCTGTAGTTTTGTAGTTATCCTTTGTAAACATCTTATAAGCACACTTACTACCTTTCTCACATCAAAATAAACCATGTTATCTTGCATATGTAATAAATGCCACACTTTAATAACCCACTCACTCACAAACCATGCTCATTGTCATTATAACTCTTTCATGACACATACCAAAACATTAGATCACATTTATTACACAACCTCATAAAACACTTATAGGAATACAGTAGTTCACCCAAAAATGAAAATTCTCTCACTCTCATGCTATCCCAGATGTGTATGACTTTCTTTTTTCTGCAGAACACAAATTAAGGTTTTAGAAGAATATTGCAGCTCTGTGGGTCTATACAATGCAAGTGAATGTGGTCCAACACTTTCAAGCTCCAAAAAGCACATACAGGCAGCATTAAAGTAATCCATAAGATTCCAGTGGTTTAATCCATGTCTTCTAAAGTGATCCAGTTGGTTTTGTATGAGAACAGACCAAAATGTATTACATTTTTTTTTTTACTGTACATCTTGCCATTGCAATATCTTGGCACGATCATGATTTCAAGCTCGATTACACTTCCTAGTCCAGGTGCATGTGCTAGAGTGCTAGATGGCACTAAGAAGTGTAATCGAGCTTGAAATCATGATCACAAAATATACAGCATATGTCAAGATTTATAGTGACATTTTAGCAACATTTTGGTCTGTTCTCACCCCAAACTGATTGGATCACTTCAGAAGACATGGATTTAACCACTGGAGTCTTATGGATTACTTTTTTGCTAACTTTTTCTCCCCAATTTGGAATGCCCTATTCCCAATGCGCGCTCAGTCCTCGTGGAGGCATAGTGACTGCCTCGATCCGGGTGGCAGAGGACGAAACTATGTTTGAGACAGTCAATCTGCGCATTTTAACACATGGCTTGTTGAGTGCGTTACCGAGGAGACATAGCGCATGTGGAGGCTTCGCGCTATTCTCTGCGGCATCCACGCACAACTCACCACCACCGAGAGCAAACAACAATATAGTGACCACGAGGAGGTTACCCCATATGACTCTACCCTCCCTAGCAACCGGGCCAATTTGCTTGCTCTGGAAACCTTGCTAGAGTCAACTTTTATGCTGACTTTAAGTGCATTTTGTAGCTTGAAAGTGTTGGACCCCATTCACTTGCATTGTATGGACCTAAGGAGCTGAGATATTCTTCTAAAAAAAATTATTTGTGTTCTGCTGAAGAAAGAAAGTCATACACATTTGGGATGGCATAATGATGAGTAAATGATAAGAGAATTTTCATTTTTGGGTGAACTATTCCTTTAAAGTTGTTCTCTTTGGTTATATGAAATAAACACATTTCATTTCAATGCATTCAAGTAATTTTTCAGCATTACGTCTCTAAAATTTTGAGACAAGGGGCTTGAAATTCAAATGAGACATGCAGTTATTCTACACAAAGACACACTTAAATGTAATCAAGGTCAGTGTCTCTCTGTTCAGGTCCTGTGAAACCAATTTTAAACAACAAAACTGGTAAAAAAATATTGCTCTGTGACATGTATTGGAAGTTGGATTAAAAGTGTTGCAATAACTAGGTTACATTTTTTTGGATCCTTTACATCCACTGGGCCTCAGCTGAGAAACACTTGTTTGGATGACACAGTGTTCTCACTGAGCATGGTCACTGGGGTCTGAGAAGGTGCTTTAGAGACCAATGACCAGCTCAGGATATACATGCAAATTCACACAGAAACATGGCAATGGAAATGGTTTTGCAGTGTGTGTTAAGTTTATATATCGATGCAAGTAATGAAATTCATTAACAAATATTTCATATTTAAAAGGTTTTTCCACTGGATTTTTCCACTGAGCACCCAATTACATGTAATATTTGGTTTACTTAGTAAGGAAATATAAATATACTTATTCAGTCTGTGCTATAAACTGACCAACTTTTAGTTCAAAGAATGTCCATCTTGTTTGAGCATCTTAAATTTCACCTGCTTGCACAAGGTTACAGTAACAATGGGTCACTTCCATCAGCTGACTAGTTGACTGGTGAGGTTGACTTGTTTGTCTTGATTTTTCAGATTTATAGTAAAACAATACTAGAAAAGTTACAACCAAACAGACGTATTTGGTTTTTGTGTTGGATCTAGCCTCACACTGTTTTGCACTGAGTGTCTCGCCACGAGTGTCTATCTAATTTTGAACGCAAAAATACAACGTATGTAAAGCCCTCTAAGAAATGTGTCCAATCGGTGCCAGGTGTACATGAAAACAGTCTAATTTTACAAGGCTTCCTTAAGACTGATTAGTCGCTATTTGTTCAGAACCACCGACTTGTCGATTCTAAAAGACATGATCTCTAGATGAGGTGAACATGCCACCGACTCTCACAACATACGAGACTTACGAAAGAAAGACGACACCCAAAGACAAAAGCAGAGCGTCGCAGGGAACGTCCGCCCCTCTTACCACGGCTGCGCTGAAACAGACCGCTTTTCTAGTGAGATGGTGAGGACTGAGGCTCAGCCGAAACTCATGCATGCCTTGCCTGCTGTGCCTCGGTCTGTAGTGTGTCACGCAACCAGCAGAGCTGAACACAGGCCAGGGTGAGTACATGAGGCGGGCAGAGACGTGCTCCCACACTTGAGCGGGCATGGTGCTGGCCGCAGAGCATTCGGCTGCCGAGAAGGCACCAGCGGGCACACACAGCACACGAGGCAGTGTTGATGCCAGCCCGGTACTTACTGCCAGATCCTGCACTAGCTTCTCCTCAAAGGAGTTCTCCTCTGTCTCTATCCAAAGTCTCTGATAGCCATTGAGGAACAGGTTAATTGAGCGATGCCTGAGGAGTGGGGGGGGGAGAGGGAGGTTAAGAGGACAGGAGGGAGAGGCAGATGAGGGAAGGAGGTGCATTCTGTGGTGTGAGAGGAAGATGTACAGTCCTTGGCCTCATCTGACTGGTCACCTTAATGAGGAAATCCATGAAAGCACAGCTACAATATATATGTTCGTTGTGAAACAGAAACAAATCTTTTTCATTTGATACCAAATTCTTTAAACAACTTAAAGTCACCTTACCTTATAAAATGTCTTACAGTCGCCCCTAAAAATATTTGGTCACACAACTAAAATGTCAGAATTGCACTGCATTAGATACTAAATATCAAACTAATTAGCATCAGCAAAACAAATAATGCAAGAACTTTTCACAGAGAAACACATTTCTTAGCCATTTTTAAAATGACTTTTAACCAACTAAGTGTCAAAATATTTTTGTCTTAATTTTGGAAAATGTACAGTATTATTCAATTTTGGTTAAAGCTTGAAACCATACAAACTTATTTTTAAGAAATGTTTTGCATGGAAAGTATTACATTTCTTAAAAATAAATACAACTTGGTTTGATATTTTGTTAGATAATGCATGTGGCTTAAGTATCCAAAAACTTTTAGGGGCCACTGTATATAGTTTCAAAGTATCTCAGGTGAAGAACCTTCCACCCTCTCTGAAAATGTACATCCCTACATTAAAGTGAAGAGCACCAGTAGAAACGCAAGGTGACCATTCAGAATTGCGGCAGTAACTGTATGCTTGTGCTCAGTCCTTAGCTTGGAGAATGGAGGAGGAGGTGGTTGGGAACATGAGTTCTTTTAGTCTCACATTACCGTTAGCATGGAGAACAGACGGTCAAAGCTGGAGGTTTGGTACACCTTTTCCAGCCAAACATACCGATAGCCGTTCAGGAAGTAATTATTATTTTTGTATCTGAAGTGTGTTATGGAGACAACAAAAAGGGATAGGTTTTAGGAGGAGGAAAATAGGAGCATGGAAACACCAGGTTGAAATTCCACTTTCAATTAAGACTTCAATTAAAACACTGCATCACACTTAAAACTGATATGTGTAATTTCGGAATGGAATTCGAAAAAATGAAAGCTATTTTCAAACAGATTCCAGAAAACTCCACTGTTTTCCATTGGTTGTACAAACAAAACAACCCACCCTAAACTCACACCATTGTATAAAACAATATTGCTGTGTCAGGCTTAATGGGCCACTGAAAATACAGGAGGAATGACTGATAGCACCACAGAGCCACTGTTGTTACAGTTTTAGATTAAAGGGAGAGTTCACTCAAAAATGAAAACTCTCTCATTTACTCAGCCTCATGTCATCCCAGATGTGTATGACTCTCTTTCTTCTGCAGAACACAAAAAAAATATTTTAGAAGAAAATTTCAGCTCTTTAGGTCTATACAATTCAAGTGAATGTTGACCAGACATTTCAAGCTTCAAAAATCACATAAAAGGCAGGATAAAAGTAATCCATATGACTCCAGTGGTTAAATATATCTCTTTAGAAGTGATTTAATAGGGGTTGTTTTTTTTACGATAAATCTCTACTTTCACTTTTACATTATTGTTAAAATGAAAGTGGAGATTTATGGTTAAAAAAGTATTGAAATATTGATCTGTTCTTCATCCAAAGTGATTGTATTGCTTCAGAAGACTTAAATTAAACCACTGAAGTTGGATGGATTACATTTATGCTACCTTTATGTGATTTTTGGAGCTCCAACTGTCTGGCCACCATTTACTTGCACTGAAAGGACCAACAGTGCTGAGATATTCTTCTAAAAAACGTTTGTTTTGTGTTCGGCAGAAGAAAGAAAGTCATAGATCTGGCAAGAGGGAGCGTAAATGATAAGAGAATTTTACAAATAGCTTACTTATAGTTGACTGCATATTAAGCTGAGATCCAAGAAAGAACAAAATTACACACATTAGTTTAAAAAGATAGGATATTTTTGACACTACAGGGAATAGAGTACAGAATGCATTCAGATGCACTTGGGGGAAAAAGGACTAGCTATCAAGGAAACTTTCCTCATAAGTATGTGGGAGTGTACTGGTCAGCCAAGCAAATATAAATTGAGTTAGAACAGTTTGAGCTGATTATATCAAAATAATATTCCAAAGTTGCTAGCAAATACAAGGGCTTCTAAGGACATACCTTGGTAGATTGTAGAGTGGTGCCATACGGAAACAAGCCACCACAGCACGCTTACGTTGCTTTGACAGGAGCTTCTGAAACACCATCTTCTTGTTTCTCAGAGGCAGCTCTACCTGAGAGTGAAATACATTTGGTGAATGTTTCATTCTAGAGTTTGGTAAGACTACTTCAATTGAAACTTGCATAAGTCTGCAGCATTCTGGACCATTTGCAGTCTTGCAAGGGAAGTGTTGGTATTTAGAGGGAATTGCAATAATCCAGGCTAGCAAAAATAAAAGCATGGACAACCTTTTCAAAATCCTTAAGAGACAGGAAAGTCTTTACCTTAGATAAAATTTTCAATTGCAAAAAACATTTCAACAACTTAATTTATCTGTTTATCAAATTAAGTGCACTGTCACATACAAAGCCTACATTTTTAACTGACGATTTAAGGAATGGGGCCAAATGTCCCAAATTAACATTGCCAGAGCCAGCCATATCAGAAGGGCCAAACATAACCATCTCTGTTTTCGAGTCATTGAGGTGTAAAAAGTTTAAAGACATCCCCGATGTCCCATCATTTAGACAGGCCAGCAGGAGTTCTAATGCATTAATGTTATTCATTTTCAATGGCAAGTACATTTGGATATCATCTGCCTAAAAGTGAAATGAGACCCCATGTTTCTTAAATACACTTCCTAAAGGAAGCATGTACAGAGAGAATAAGACAGGGGCCAGAGTAGAGCCATGAGGAATGCCACAAATAAAAGGGGCTGAGACAGATGAGAATTCTCCAAGATGAACTGAGAAACTTCTATTTGAGAGATATGATTTGACCCAGTTAAGAGCATTTCCACAAATACCCATTCACCGCTCAACGCGAAAAATTAGAACACTATGATCTAAAGTATCAAAGGCTGAGCTAGGATCAAACAGCACCAGAATCGCCAGATTTCCTGCATCAACAGTTAAAAAAATATTGTTAAAAACTAAAGTAAGTTTTAAGTGCTGATTCAGAACTATGATAAGTTCTAAAACCTGACTGAAAAACTACAAGAATATTATTTTTATCTAAAAAAAAAAGTCTGTAACTGAGCAAGTACCACTTTCTCCAAATAGGTCTAAAATTAGAAAGAACTGTCCTATCAAGATTAGGTTTTTTAAGGAGAGGCTACACAACTGCATGTTTAAAATACTCTGGTACAGTCCCTGTGACCAAGCTTTCATTCATTATGGACAATATACTAGGACCAACAGTGTCTATAATTTGTTTCAGGAAGTGAGTCAGAATAACATCTTGAGGCTTAAGATGTAAAACAATCTCTTAAGTGTATGAAAAAAGATGTGTTCAAATTGCGATAGAGTTGCCAAACCCAAAAGAGTAACCGATGGATCAAACACAGGTTGCTGGATGTTAGATCTGACCTCTGCTATCCTATCAACAAAAAAAGTTAAGGAAGCAGTCACATAGTTTTGGGGACATATCAAGAGACATATTTACAGAAGGACTGATAATATCACTTATGGTTGAAAAAGCACTCTAGGTCTATGACAATTATTGGCAATAACATCAGAGAAATATTTAGACCTTGCTGCTTTCACAGCTTTCTGTAACTTTGATAGAGAATTTCTTAGGATTCCATATGACACCTTAAGTTTGTCCTAATTCCATTTACGTTCTGATCTTCTGCATAACCGCCTTAAAGTGTGGATGCCATCATTTAACCTAAGGGGCTAATTTGGGTTTAGCATGTTCCATCCTCAAGGGAGCAACAGAGTTCAAGATCTTTGTACATGTGGAGCTAAAAACATTAACATGCTCCTCGAAACTTTGGTGAGATGAAAAAAAAAAAATTCTGAGGATTGTAGTGCCTCTTTAAATGCAGCAGTAAAATCTCCATTTGAAGTAGAGCTAAATATACAACAACCAGCTAATAGAAGAGTAGAATTTCACAGGTTGGTATGAAAGAGGGACAGAAAACAAGACATGCTTATGACCAGCAAAACTACTGTCACATATTTAAATATCACAAATCGACAAACCAAGGGACAAGACCAGGTCCCAGCAAAGAAGTAGTATTTTGTATTAACAGGGACAATACCATCATGGCAACAGATGGAAAGCCACACAAACCGGCGGCATCTTTAAATCCATTGTACCTGTTCCAAATGGAACACGGCAGCTGAGAGGGCCTGAATTCTCTCCACATTTTGCTCAGAGTCTGGAGGTCCCTCATTCTTCACCACAACATCTTTATAGAGGTTTAACTGCCACTGTACTGCTGGGTCTGCAGACTATGATGTGACCAGAAAAAACATATTAGCCATTGAAAATATCTCAGCATGTATGTTAGATTATGATTTTCTTCTCTAGACCTTCTCTTGGAGATGGAGGTTCTTTCTCAGGTAATCCTTGACCTCATCATCTGTGTCTTTCTGTTAGAGGGCAAAATACAGACTTGTTAGAGAGATTTATGTGTGTTAGAGAGTAAGACTACAAGAAATATACTCACCAGACTGTAGCGGATCTTGGCGAGGGAAATGAGCTCCTGGTCTCCAGGAGTGCACATGTTCAGGCCAATGGGCAGCATCTTCTTGTGAGCCGCTACAATGAGGGAAGTCTGGACAGAGTATAACTCTCCTTTTCTTCTTTTTTCTCTTCTCTCTTGATCCTGACCTCCAGACTGGTTTCACAAAGCAATAAATGTAAGAAAACATATGCCTAAATCTTTTACTGCTTAGAACAATCCAGCAATAAAGGAGCCAGCTGCCAACACATGAGTGTAAAATATGACAAATGTGGACATGGCAGGTGGCTCCAACCAAGGGGAAGGAATTGGCTGGTAACAGGTCCCCAGTTCACCCCTGCTGGAGTATGGAGGAACTATACCCTCCAGTGCTTAAAGGGATAGTTCACCCCAAAATGAAAATTCTCTCATCATTTACTCACCCGCATGCCATCCCAAATGTGTATGACTTACTTTCTTCTGCTGAACACAAACAAAGATTTTTAGAAGAATATCTCAGCTCTGTAGGTCTATAAAATGGAAATGAATGGTGACCAAAAGTCCTATTTTACTATCAATCTCCACTTTCATATTCATTTGTTTTTGGCAATTCACATTCTTCATGCATATCACAGGGAGGAGAATTTGTAGTAAAAAAAAAATATTGACTTAAATATTGTCTATTTCTCATCCACACCTATCATATCGCTTCAGAAGACATGAATTTAACCACTGGAGTCTTGTGGATTAGTTTTAAGCTACCTTTATGTGATTTTTGGAGCTTAAAATGTTGGCACATAGCTGAGATATTTTTCTAAAAATCTTTGTTTGTGTTTAGCAGAAGAGAGTCATACACATCTGGGATGGCATGATGAATAAATTATGAGAGAATTAAAATAAAATTTTGGGTGAACTATCCCTTGAAGAGCATGTTTCCCCATTAATGACCATTCAAAAACAACCATGTATTCGGAAAAAATAATTTGTTTTAATGAAAATGTTTGATCACAATCATTTCATTACATTGTACTACATCATTTTCCGGCGATTGTTTTTGGTGGGCTACTAAAAGCATGAATTGACTAATTGTTTTTCCCCGACTCAAACTATTGATGTCACAGCTCATGTACAAACCTGAAGCATAAAGCACCAAGCTAATGAGGTTGAAAACAAACTTAACTCAAACATCTTTGTTTGGCACACAGGAGGAGACGACGATAAGGTTCCTTTTTTCCTACACTTCATGTGCATATTTTATGCATTTGAGAGAGTAAACTAATAAACAAACGGGAACTCTTGATTTTACAGTCTTGATTAATGGTTATT
>NC_068303.1:14729314-14779314 GCF_025860055.1 Xyrauchen texanus | reverse complement strand
AAACAAAAAAAACGCACCACAGGTGGCTACAGTTGTTTACCACTGAACTATTGAGTGCACTCTTCACTCACAAAAAAGTCTGACCTCTCTCGTTTCCACTGTAATACGGAGCTCCAGACTCCGACTGAAATGGTCGCAATGTTCTGTGGACAGAAATGCCTTGTTGATGAGAGCGGTCAACAGAGAATGGCCTGGTTTGAACAGACAAAGTCTATGGTAACTCAGATAACTGCTCTGTACAATTGTGACAAATAATTACTTGGATAAATAATATATTTTTCTCTCAATGCAGAAATACAAAAAAGGTTGAATATATCATAGCGTGATACAGCCCCGACATAAAGTTTATATTAAATCCAGTGCACAAGTAAAGGTTTGTTAAAAGCATGTGGATTTGGCATCGCTCACATGATGAACAGTAGCTATTCAGCATGTTCATTGTGTCTGAAGGGACTGTCCCACACCAGTGCAGAGAGGGGTGTAAACAGACCAGAGCAGGAGTCAGCACTCTCTCCAGGGAGAGGGGGGTGGTTAACCAGGCCCACCGAGCCCTATGGCTCAGCAAACCTACAGAAGAGAACGGTCAGCATTTGCCTTGCGTCCACCTCCCCCAGCGCACCCTTTTCTCTTTATTAAAAAAGAGCCCAGCCATAAATATAATCTGGGAATAAATTTAAGGCTTTTCCAACCAGTACCAATGTTATATCTATGGAAACGAAAGAAGTTTCAAACACACCAGGCTATATAGTACTAAAATCTCATGCAAATACAACCTAAAACACAAAGAATAATAAAAAAGACTTGAAAACTGATGAGAAAAACTAAAACATTGCTTTAAAAGTTTAATATGTACAGTAATCAAATCACTTGGCACTCTAATAAACAAGGTACAACTGCACCCAATTCTATGAATTAGTGATAACTTCAGGAGAAGGTACCAAAAATAATGTGGAGACATTTTAAGTCTGGATGTTTGGTTGTTGGTTAAAGGGATAGTTTACCCAAAAAGGAAAATTCTCTCATTTACTCACCCTCATCTCAGATGTGTATGACTTACTTTCTTCTGCTGAAGACAAATTAAAAATGTTAGTAAGATATCTCAGCTCTGTAGGTCCTAAAAATGCAAGTGAATAGTGACCAGAATTTTGAAGCTCCACAAAACACATAAGGCAGCATAAAAGTAATCTGTAAGACTCCAGTGTTTAAATCCATATTTTCAGAAGTGATATGATAGGTGTGGGTGAGAAAAAGATAAATATTTAAGTCCTTTTTTTACTATAAATCTCCACTTTCACATTATTCTTTTGTTTTTGGCTATTCGCATTCTTTGTACATATCGTCAACTACTGGGCAGGGAGGAGAATTTATCCTAAAAACGGACTTAAATATTTATGTTTCTCACCAACACCTAGCGTATTGCTTCATAAACTATGGATTATATGGATATGGTGTTTGTGTTATGCAGAAGAAAGTCATACACATCTGGGATGGCATGAGGGTGAGTAAATGATTAGATAATTTTTATTTTTTGGTGAACTATCCCTTTAAGCCATTCAAATGCCCTGAACGGAGGAGTATTGCACATGTCTGGGCATATGCATCAAATATATTTCTTAGAAGAGTGCACCAACTTCCAGAAGACTTTGTTTCATCACCATCACATTTCATGTTTTGCTTTAAAAACAAGTCTATTAAAATTAAAAAAGAGAAAACAAAAAGGTTTTTTTTGGACCAGTAAAACACATAATTCAAGGAAATGGTAATTTAATATCTGCAAACCCATTCCCGATTTTATTTATACTTCTATCCATTATCTTATTAATAACTCATACACATTTTTTTTTAAATGTTATTAGTTTTAAATACATAATTAAAAATTATTGCTTAAGTTCAAGTCAGTTTAAGCCATTTTTATGTAAGAATATGTTTGTTTTTGAACGTTAGTTTGAAAAGGTGAATTCTTGGAGCTGTGAGAACAACATCTGCAAGAAACTCAACCTCTGTTCATGACTGCCAGCCAGACCAAAAGTTTTAATTTTGTGTGAATGCTTTCTGAGTAAAAGGGTGTGTTTGTTAAAGTGCCTTTCCGTGTGAATGTGGGTCTCTGCACTGTTGTTTTTCTCGTGCTGAACGAGCAGCCACGCTAAAACCACAAGCCTTCTGATGTTTAACAAGTGGCAGAAAAGTTGCCTGACACAGCCCTCGTCTGAACCAGTTCCATCCTGACCTATCAGAGAGCGGGGGAAGAAAGAGTGACAAAAAAAACAATGACATAAGCCTAGCAACAGGAGTCAGCCAATCAGAATAGAGAACAACAGTTTCAGGGTCCAATCTGGGTTTTTTTCACCCTCACTTCCCCACTCTAGAGCCTTAGGAAGAAAAATAAGTAGTCTAACTTTGAAATTAAGTTGTGTTTTTGAGCCTATTCACAATTACACGGTGTTGGATTTCAATGTTTTATGACCAAATTCATCTAAGGTTTTGCCCACAGAGAAAGTGTTGCAAGTCAACTTAAGCCTTTGCAGCCTTGAACTTTAGACCTTATGGTGTGACAATAACCACAATGGAATTTTTTTTTTATGAAATGGGGAATATATTGTTACATAAAAAATTGGTCACCCACACTGATGAGCACTTTATCTTTTTGCAGTTTCAATTTCATTCAATCTGACATTAATCAAGTCTGTATTAAGCAAATGTCCCTTTAAGATCACCATTACAATAGGCAGGAGGGATAGACAAATCAACACCAATTCTGCAGTGGACTGGGGTCTCTTTCTGTCTACTTGTGGCTTTCTTTCCCTTTATTTGTGTTTCCCAGTAACTGCTCACCTTTTCATTCAAGTCATTATCAACTCGCAATTATCAATTGCGCTAAAGGTGCAATAAGATTTATCTTTTGAATGTCAGTATAAATAAATTGGTCATGACCTGACCAAAGACTTTCCCAATGCTCAAGCTTCGGTCCAGAGATCAATAAAAGTATCCTACAAGTGACTAATAATGATGATGAAAGTTTGAGTTTATCGTGTTTTCATTGCTACGTGTTTCTCATAAAATTCCAAGGAATATCCTTTAAGACAGTTCCTATCATATCTCCTTGTTCATACTTCGTTGCCTTTTTAATTCGCTGGCAAACTTTTACAAACTAGCATGGACTCACTGGCTTGAGTATTTGGATGCCTTCTGAGTGAATGTTTTTGCCTGGTGGGGGCCAATAAACAGTGAGAGTTTGACACCTGGCAGAAAACTGCTCAGGCTCAGTGGCTCTTTTCATGACACTAGACATCAAACCATTCAAGCACCACTTTCCTCCATTATCAGATCCACCTTTCCTCTGTTCTGTTCTTATCCTGTATCCTTTTCTGGTGTAATTTCTACAACCCAACTTCCCATGTTTCTTGCTCACTTGCTCTCATACTTGGATCCAGCTTGGGAATTCAGAGAACAGGCTTGATTGAAGCAGTTCAGTCAAGCAGCTGTCTTCCTGAAAGAGGTGCGGTCCACTAGGAACATAGATACAAATGCATACACACACAAAGACAGTCAGAGGAAATGGCACTCCCAAAGCACTAAATGCGGAGCACGTTAGCATGCACATCCATACACGCAAATTTAAAAAGTTACTCTGAAAAATTGAAAAGGACAAGAAACAATGCTTGAAGGGACAGTTCACTTTTTCCATTTACTCACCCTCATGTCATTCCAAACCTGGGTGATTTTCATTTTCTGTGGAACACAAAAGCCAATGTTAGCCAGAATAATCTCAGTCACCATTAACTTTCATTGCATCTTTTGTCCATAGAATGAAAGTTAATGGTGACTGAGGCTAACATTCTGTATAACATCTCCTACTGTGTTCCACAGAGGAAAGAAGAGAAACAGGTTTGGAACAACATGAGGATGAGCAAATGATGGCAGAATTTTTATTTACGGGTGCACTATTAAAAGTAACAAAAACTCTTACCGTTAACTTTATTAGGAACCCCTTTACACCTACTTATTCATGGGATTATCTAATCAGCCAACTGTTTGGCAGCAGTGCAATGCATATACGGGTCATGCAGATACGGGTCAGGAGCTTCAGTTAATGTTCACATCAACCATCAGAATAAGGAAAAAAAAATATCTCAGTGATTTTGAACATGGTATGATTGATTGTGCCAGAAGGGCTGGTTTGAGTATTTCTATAATTGCTGAAAGCTGAGTCTGCAGTGGGCCTACCCTCTGTGTACCTCAGCAGAAATCCAGATTCATCAGGCCAGTCTATGTTTTTACAGTCTATAACAAGTTCTGGTGAGCCAGTGCCCAAGTGGAATCAGACATGGTCTTTTGCTGTTGCTGTTTTTGGTATTTATTGCCATATCAGCATCAAAGCCTATATCATGGCAAATACAAGTTATAATCAAATAAATCAATAAATACAGCAAAAAAGATAAAATACATTAAAACATAAGAGAAAGAAAACACACTTTGGTGGTTCCTCACCCTTCAATAAAACACCCATGTGTCAGTCTAGTCTGACCTATGCGACACCTTGTGTGTACCATTTGTGTCATATCATGTCCAATGCTTGAGTTCTTGCATTGTATACCCAGGCACACTTAAACTCGCATATTATATATTTAGAAAAAAAACCACTTCTCCTTTTAATACATAATATCTTCCCATTCTGCTTGCCATTTGTTTAATATGTAAGAGTTCAACAAGGGCTTGAGGTGGAATCTGACACCTTCTGATTTTTGTTGCAATATTTTTTCAAAAGTTTTGTTGCAATATTTTTTCAAGATTTTTGTTTCTGATCTTTAGCAGCAATATCTGCTTGTTCTTTACCAAATAGGCCATTATGGCCTGGAATTCAACAGATTTACAATGCAGATTTAGTCTGTCAGTTCAGACCAGATGGGATAGCCTTCGATGCCCACTGTTGGTAGGTACTCATCACTGCTGACCGGGATCACCCCACAAGCCTTGCAGTTTCAGAGTATCTCTGACCCAGTCAGCTATCCATAACAATCTGGCCCTTGACAGTCGCCCATGTCTTAACTCTTGCCCATTTCTCCTGCATTCAACATGTTGACTATGAGAACTGATTGTTCAGCATTATGATCAACTTTATATATTGATATTCGCTTCACCTGTGAGTGGTCGTAAAGTTTTGGCTCATCAGTGTAAAAATTAAAAAGTTTTCTGCATTTGTGAAAGTCAGTCATTTTAGAACACACTCTGTCTACAGTTATTCTCTATCCATGTGCCTCTATCCCTCTCTTGTTAAAAACAAGTAACACAGAAATAAACGTAGATCTGCTGAGCCTTTTGCACTTGCGGAAACCAAAGTTCCCATGAATGTTATGGCGTGTTCACAGCTGTCACAATACAGGGGGCACAGCGTGCACACACACACAATTCAATACCCCTATCTAATTCAAATAAAGGGAAGAACCTCCTCTTCAGCCATCTTTAGCATGACATTAAACACAGTTCCACAGAATTTACAACTGCCCCCATCATTATCTGTGAAACTTAACTCACCCTAATGTAGTTCTAAACCCTTATGATTTTCTTTCTTTTGTTGAACTGAGAAGATGTTAGGCAGTATGTTAGTCTCAGTCACCATTCACTTTCATTGCATCTTTGTTTTTTTTATTAGATGAAAATGAATGGTGAACGAGGTTAACATTATGAATAACAGCAAGTCATGAGGGTGAGTAAAAGCTGACGGAATTTTACATTTTTTATGAACTACACCTTTAGGCAGAATTTGTTTTGAAACAGTAACTGACAACCAATACATTTAGCGGTCATGATTGATAAACATTCAAACCGTCATTATTACGCAAACTAACCCAGCATAAGCTCTTGACTGAACTGTCATATATGATCTGATAAATTGGGCAACTCAGCAATTGTTATCATCCCTCAAACTTCTATTTCAAGAAAGCCTGCTTGCTTCAGTCGGGCAGCGGTGCAACAGGATCAACAAAACACTTGTTCCTCATTTAGACCACAGAGCACTCGTAACAGTTCCTAAAAAAAACAAAAAAAAAAAACATATAACATATAACAGAGTCAAGTCTTGTCATCACCCTTTCTCACCGATTCTCTCTAGAGTGAAAAGTCCACACCTGTGCAGATGTAACAAACAAGATCTTTTGAATGATTGTCTATTCAGTCAACCTATCATGATTTGCATAATCCGGCTTAGCACAATTGAATGATGGTGTCAGTGAACTTCTTTTATAAGGGCCGAAAACAAGTTGCTGATTCAGCATCTGAAGCATTTCATACAACGTCATACCTGACGAGAGGCACTGTAAACATGATGTATTCACAGACGGTCAAACGTTAAGGGCAGGGCAGCACATATGGGAGTGCAAGGATAAACAGGAGCAATATAATAAATATTTATTAATTTTCTTCTCCATGAGTCTATTAATATTAGTAATATTATTATTTAATATATTCTATAATAACATATAATAAACTACAATAATAAACATTATAATAAATTAAATGACCCAGACAAGTTTTGTAAGAATCATCCACTTACATTTTTGGCATTTCATAATCCCCTGCTCACATAGCGAGATCATAAAAAAAAAAAAAAAAAAACTATTGTTGATCAATTTCACTCACTGGGTCCTCTTTCTTCATGAACATCAGATGAGGCCTGTGCACAACCAGACAGCCAAACAAAATTGCCAAGGCCTGGGCCTTAAGCCATGCCACAGTCAGAATGTAGCGACTTAATATTTCATTGTTTATGAAAAGCTTGTAGAGGACAGCAATTCTTCTAGATCTCTGAGTCGCATAAGAAGTAATGTAATTAGAATCTATTTAATGCGATAAAGTAGAAATCTTTAGATAACACAAATAAACAGACTGTTTCTCTCAAACAGTCACGATAAAGTATATCATAATAAGTATTATGCAAATGACACAGGAAACCTGTGAGATCCTCAGAACTTAAAGTGCAGAGTTTGAGCACATTTGCATCGAAAAAAAATATGTGCATGCATACATACTGGCGCCAAGTTATATATCACTTACATATGTCAACATGTCAAGGTAAGCAGGTTCTTACACCGATCAGCCACAACATTAAAACCACCTGCCTCATGTAGGTCCCCCTCGTGCTGCCAAAACAGGTCTGACCAATTGAGGCATGGACTCCACAAGACCTCTGAATGTGTTCTGAGTTATATGGCACCAAGAAGTTAGCGTTAACCTGCAAGTTGCGAGGTGGGACCTCAATGGATCGGACATGTTGGTCTAGCACATCCCATGGATAATCAGTCGGATTGAGATCTGGGGAATTTGGAGGCCAAGTCAACACTTTGAACTCTTTGTCATGTTCCTCAAACTATTCCTAAACAATTTTTGCAGTGTGGTAGGGTGCATTAACCTGCTGAATGAGGCCACTGCCATCAGGGAATACCATTGCCATGAAGGGGTGTATGCTATAAATCACAAAAGATTCTGTGTTGCTTGTCAAAAACAGTATTGACTCTTTGTATATTCAAAAAGAGCTCAACTCATAAAAAACATCTTGAATGAAATTCATGTTTGATAAAATGATGGGAGAATCAGTTGTTCAGTCTCCAATGATTGAGCTTCTTGTATTGTATACCCAGGCAAAATTAAACTCACATATTATATAGTCAGAGGTTTCAAAACAACCACTTCTCTTTTTAATACAGCAAAATCACTGCCAGAGCAGGGGATGTGTACTTGCAAAAAATAAGAGAGAGAGAGAGAGAGAGAGAGAGCGAAAGAAGTAAAACTGAAGTTATTTATTAAAACAAAACGAGGACCTGTGCCAAAATTCCCCCTAAACACCCACACTGTCCCCACTCCAAACTCATTCTTTCTTATCCTTCCATTAGAGAGAAGAAAACAGGTTCTGCAGACTATCAGCTCCCTGACTGAATAATATGTTGCAAAAATGAGACAGAGACAGAGAGAGAGAAAGAGAGAGAGAGAGAGAAGGAAAGGGGGTGTTATGATAAATCATTGATAGACTCATAAACTGAACAACATATGAGAAAATAGCTATAAATTAATCCAATTAATTGTAACTGCGGTGAACTGGTATCTTGGTCATATAATACAGGAAGCAGAGAACATTGTATAAGACTTCTCAACTGGTTTTGCTTCGGGACCCAGATTTTACATTGGAAATCAAGTGGCGACCCACCACAGTAAAAACATAACCTGTAATTAATGTATCCATGTAAAATCATTTTGTAAAGGTGATGTATAATAATAAAAAAAAAGCTGCTAGTTGTTTCCGTTACACTCATGCAAAAGCTTTAATCACACCACGGAAATATCTCAGTGCAGATGAGAATACCTTTAGCTGACTGCAAGATTATCATTCAATTTGCATCTGCATTCCTAAATAGGTTATCATGAAAAATCTTCAATGGGAGAACCATGGCAATGTTCTTTCCATGCATCCACGACCCAGTCCGAATAGACCTGCAACCCACTTTTGGGTCACGACCCAGCAGTTGAGAAACACTGGTATAAGGCATTTATGAGCCAAAATCCCTAAATGCCAGAGAAGTTTTGTATATGGGATGCATGCACGTACCACTAAAATGAATATAATGAGAACAAATTATGTCCAACTCTCCTTAAATTCACTGCCTTTATACACTCACACAACACACAACCACACAGTGTTTGTTTTGTAGCCAATTGTAGAGAAGCCATATGGTCAATAGCAGGAAACACTTGTCAAGCAACAGCAAAATTTAGCCAAAAATATACTGTACAAACACAGCAACTCCGCAGAAGAGAAAATCTGTGCGGATGCAAAGGCAAACTTGTAACAACCTGCAATGAAAGAAAACAACTAGCACTTAAATAGTGGAAAACTTTCTGCTTACGACTATAACCGTGGTACCCTAATAGCAGGGAACAAGGTGCTGCTTCAGTAGCTGATGCTATGGGAAACTCCTCCCAAAAGTGACAATCTATGAAGCCTTTTATAATCATGCCATTCTATTGGCAGATGGTGCTTGATGCTCTGCCACTGATGTGTTCCTCATTGCACGCATTTTCATAAAAAAAAATGTCTCCTTTCAGAGAACCAGGATTACAGTTGTTGCTAGGACGTTCCCCTAAAGTCAGTCACTTCGACGCTACTTCAGTAGCTCACTATGGGAAAATGTATACCATTGCACAATGCTACTGATTAACATGCACAAGGCAATGCCTACTAACCATTAGGGTATTTGAAAGACGTTGACATAGTCTCCCCTTCATATTCAACAATAGGAAGGAAAAGAGAAACTCAATAATCATTTAAGGTTAAAAAATATAACACACTAGCCAACAGGGTAATAGAACAATAAAACAGTGCTATTCACTCTGAGAAGAGTCAAGGAACAGCATGGTCATAAGACTAACAGCCAAAGCACAATGTTTCTGTGAACATTGAGAAAAAAGTTATTTGCAGCAAAAATCTGGTAAGAAAGAGAGGAAACAACCAAGTTATAAACCTGCCAAAGCGGTTAGGAAAAGCCCAGCTCCGGTGTCTTTCTAAGACACCCTTTGCCCAATCCCAGGAAGAGGCCATGCTCCTGGCAGAGTCTTAACACCTATGTAACACTGCACACATTGCAAATCATAAGTGAGCACAATGGCGTCAACAACCTGTTGAAACTAAGACTTTGCTTGGAGATGGCCAAACCTTTTGAACAGCCTACAAAGCAGACAAGAGCTAATCCCTCAGCCTGAATTGACTCGTAAGTCCAATGTATTAATGAATGAATTAATTCACAATGAATTAACAGCCTCTGATTCAAATGGGCACATAACCCGCACTTGGCTGGAGAGCGGCTTTTGACAAGCCAGGTCCGAATTCTAAACAAGAATCATGGACCGACAAGGCCTGAAGATCCCCAACACGTTTGACTAAAGCCATGGCAAGTAGCAGCACGATCTTCAGAGAGAGTTTGTGCAAGCTTACTGGAAGAGAGGGACTTGGCCATCACTCCTTGCCAACAGACAATCCACCCAAAGGGGCATTGCCTGCTGCTATAGCAGTGACATAGACTTTGAGCATGGATTGAGTGAGTCCTGCATCCAAACGCTCTAGCAAGAAGTGAAGCATCATATGCACAGGGCAAGGCGCTGGGTCCACACCTTGGGGGGAACACCAGTCAGCAAAAACTCATCACTTTAAGGCATAAAGCTGCCTTGTTGATGTACCTTTGAAAGTGAACATCCCTACGCCCTACTCACTCTGAAGAACAGAACTCTTGATGTAGGCATTCTGCATGGCATTGCTGTACGAATATAATCTTAGCTAACAGTTTTGTGGAAGGGCCATTAAAAAAATAAAATAAAAAAGGATAGTTTGAAACTAACTACCCTTCAAGTGGTGTCCCCTTCCCGAAGTGCCCTTCAAGGGTACAAAAATGCAGTTTGAAGAAATGCCCATGGTGTCGAGCTCTGGTTGTGACAATCCATCTGTGTCAGAAGATCCCTGTTCAGGGGCAAGACATAAGCTTCCACAGCTCCGATTGAAGATGTCAGATAGTGGAATACATGCCATATTTCTTGCAAATTGGATGAACGGCCCAATATGAGTTTAAAAAATATGTTTTCCATATGATTCAAAATGGCAGACAAATGTTATTGAAAAATGGGAAAACTTCTTGTAATTCAAATTCTAGCCCATGTGTTACCTAACAAAAAAATTTATGTATTCATTATAGCACCACCTTATGGCCAATTCTGACAAAACTTGGTAAAGACAGTTGGGATTTGGGGCCATTCAACCAGGTTTAGGGTCACTGGAATTTACAATCTCTGATGGCCAAACTGATTTAAGTCTAAAATTAAAAAGCGGAGTAAGAAAAAAATCAGAACAGACACAACAGGGTTCCAGCATCTTTGTTGCTTAGACCTTTTAAAAAACAGAGAAGGAGCCGTTTAGACAGAACACGGTCTGGCGCAAAACAAAGCTAGACGACGAATAGAACAGAATGCAGGTGTTTTGAGAATAATTTTTACATTTTGACAATAAAAGTTTACATTCTTTTTTACCTGACAACGCATCCAAATATTTAGCGCGAATTGCTGAAAATACAGAGAGATACGGCACAATGATCAAATATGACTGATTAGCACATTTACACAGAAATACAATTGAAATACAGCACGGACAGAAGCAAAAACATTCAGTGTGAACACCCCCTTAGACGTGTAGAAAGAAAGAAAGAAAGAATGAAAGGAGTGTACTCAATAAATATGTCTATCATGAAGGGCTGTGTTTGGATTTCCAAATGTCATAAGCAAATCCCTTTTTATCACCACAAACTTCTCCACCACAGCTACAGAAAGAACGATCTGTCTCAATAATAGGGTGAAACATTCAGTGCTCTTTTTTCATAACCTCTGTGTCAAGCTTAAGTTGCCAGACTTTGTCCAGGGTCCCATACTGTCTAGAGGGGAGACAGGACTATCCTATGGGATTCTCAGAGGAAATACTCAGACAATGCAAACCACCCTCACAAAAGGCCACAACCTCTATTCACAATAAGCAATGGCCATGGTCAATGAACAAACACAAACACACACATGCATATACTTAATCCGACAGCATAATGCTTTAAACTGCTACCCATTCATATGACAACTGTTAAAGCAGACACAGTGTGTTTGTGATTCTGACAACATGTGTGTCCACCTAAATTCTGCAAGACAGCGGAACTGAACTACTAAATCTAGCATCCTGACCAAAATATGCAGAAAATATGAGAGAAAGACATTTTAAAAATGAAGAAAATAAACTAGGTGAAAGGTCAACTAAAGAGGAAGACTAAAAAAGTATAAGGAAAGAGGAAAAAACTGAAAACTAAATTTTCTTTTGATAAGCTATATCCTTACAAGAGTGTGAAAGCTTGGATTAGTTTTGAAGGCTTGGAGAAGTGGAGTGCATTCACTTCTTTCTTTTTCTGTCTCAGGGCAACATCAAATGTTATTTACCGAACACTTTTATAGATTACAACTCTTATTTTAAAAGCAAAAAAACACGGAGGTTATTAAAGAACGTTTTATTTTATTATGAAATGCTTACAAATGTGCACACACTGTCGTAAGATTATGAATGGCTGCACTGTCTGAAAAAGTTTCCTGCTGAAAAACATATTTTATACCAGATGAGAAAAAATATACATGAGGTCTTTGGTGTGTGGAAAGAAAGAGTATGAAAGACCAAGAAAGAGAGAGCGAGGGAAAGCAAAATAACAAATATTTAACTAATCTCGTTTTGTCTCTCTCTCTCCCAAAAGAAACAGAGTGTTTGGGTAGATGACATGAATAACTTGAGTCCTGTGGTGTGACATGCTATCCTCAATGTAAAACTATTTTAGAAATTATATAAATTACGACAGCCTACATATAACATTTTTACTTTTAAAAATGTATTTGTCACACCACAGGACCACTTAAAATGAACTAGCAAAGGCAAAAAGTTGTTTAAAAATGGCGGAAAACTTAAAAGGTGATCATTTACACATCCTGAGAAACTTTCCCTTATACATTCATATAAATTTAAACATATAAATCCATGAAAATACATTTTAGAGGTCCTGCACACTTGGGGTGTGTTTGCTGCAGTTGTTTTTCATAATATCTTGTTTTCTTCATTCTTGTTTTGTCAATGGGACAACAGTTGGAATGTGTTATGCAAAAGGCTTTAGTCCGTGTATACTGTTAACAGCAGCAAAGTAGCCTCTTGTGTTACTTAACTCTGTGACAAAGTATGAAGCATGTGCATGTCTTTGTCCGTTTACATGCTTTCATGATGCTATCAACATAAACAGCTATGCATGTTTGTATATTTGTGTACCGGATGCATTCCAAAATAACCAGTTGTTTGCATATGTGAATGTGTGTGTTAAGGCCTAACAGGGTCTTGCAATATGCTAAAATACATACAAAAAAATATATACTCTTGATATATACTCAAAATAGAGTAAACCTGAATGGCAGTTTGTTTTGTTGTACTTTTTTATTTAATTGTTTGTGTGTTTTTAATCATCTTCTTATGTGGAAATGACAGTATTCTAATGTCGTGGATAGTCTGGCAACCTTGATGACCCAAAAAACAACAGTGTGCAGCAGGAGCCAAGCTAAATTTTTCAGTCACAACGTCACATGGGGGACAGATAAGACTGACCGGATCTTACCAGCTTTCCTAAGCATAGGTCTGCTCATACAAACAAACAAACACAAAAAAACGAACTCTCTTACTCATATGTAAAAACATAATGAGTTTTAATATTTAACTGCCTAATGTTAGGGGACAGACACATGAAAGACAGAGAGAGAGAGAATGGCAGAAAGGTGTACGTCAACAAAGGCCTTGATTTTTAGTAACCGATGCGTATGTTACAAGTCTTTTTCACACACACACACACACACACACACACACACACACACACACACACACACACACTCATGTAGTGTTTCCATGTTTTATGGGGACTTTCCATAGACATAATGGTTTTTATACTGTACAAACTTTATATTCTATCCCCTAAACCTAACCCTACCCCTAAACCTAACCCTCACAGAAAACATTCTGCATTTTTACATGTTCAAAAAACATAATTTAGTATGATTTATAAGCTGTTTTCCTCATGGGGACCGACAAAATGTCCCCACAAGGTCAAAAATTTCAGGTTTTACTGTCCTTATGGGGACATTTGGTACCCACAAAGTGATAAATACATGCTCACACACACACACACACACACACACTTGTTGGTCTACCTATCATTATGAGGACTTTCCATAGACATAATGTTTTTATACTGTACAAACTATATATTCTATCCCCTAAACCTAACACAACCCTTAAACCAAACCCTCACAAAAAACTTTCTGCATTTTTACATTTTCAATAAAACATAGTTTAATATGTTTTTTAAGCTATTTAAATTATTGGGACACTAGAAATGTCCTCGTAAACCACATTTATAGCATAATACCCTTGTAATTAACAGTTTGTAACCTAAAAAATTGTCCTCGTAAACCACACACACAAAAACCTCAACCAGCTGTGGACTTTCAAAAAGAAAGAGTCAGTGAAAGTGAGGTCAAAATGACATCATTATCAGGGTCCAAAATAAACTTTTGCCTCACCTGCCAACGGTGGGTTAATTAAGAAGATTTACTGGACATAAACGATTCTTACCTGCCATGAAACAGTATTTTGCAAAGTTTTTATTTTTTTTGTATATGGTTCGATTATAATAACTTGCATCAATGAGGATCAAACTATCCAGATCCTAATAAAGTTCCCAGCCAAATCTTACTGAAATCAAAGCTACTCATTTCACCTTCCGATTTTGTTGAGATGCTAAATTAGAATCGGTTTTCCACAAAGCCAATAATTGACAAAAGGAGAGGAGAGCTTGCTGTCTCACAGTAGGAAGTCCAGACACAGAGAGAACATGGAAGCACCAGCTGCCATGATGACATCACTGAAGTGGTGACAGGGCTGCAGGGCAGCCTTTAGAGTTTTAATACTGAAAGCCACCGGAGCAGAACACTGGGGCCTGTCCAGAATGCCCTGTCCCTTTCTCACTATATTTTTCCATAGACACACACATGCACATGTACTTATTGACACACAAACGTAATAAATCTTTCCATTCCCATCATCTGCAAAGCATATACTTTGACTCAAAATACACTCACTGAGAACTTTATTAGAAACACCTGTACACCTATTTATTAATGCGATAATCTAAATCAACCAACAGGTAGCAGCGCAGTGCATAAAATCATGCAGATATTGGTCAGGAGCTTCAGTTAATGTTCACATTAATCATCAGAATGGGGAAAATTTTTGATCTCAGTGATTCTGACTGTGGCATGATTGTTGGTGCCAGATGGGCCGTTTGAGTTTTTCCGTAACTGCTGATCTCCTGGGATTTTCACACACAACAGTCTCTAGAGTTTACTCGGAGTGATGCCAAAAACAAAAAACATCCAGTGAGCAGCAGTTTTGTGGACAGAAAAGCCTTGTTGATGAGAGTGGTCAGCAGAGAATGGCCAGACTGGTTTGAGGTGACAGAAAGGCACGTCGAACCTTGAGGCGAATGGAGGACCATAGTGTTCCTAATAAAGTGCTCAGTAAGTGTAGCAAAAAATCCCTTCAATGTAGCAGCAGCCAGGGTCCAAAATTAAGAAATGTCCCACAAGAATGCTGTTGTACAGATTATGAGCATGGCTGTGAATCCTTTATAGTAAGGGTCAGATTACCATCCTTAAAATTTGCTTTTAACAGTGTAATATGTTGCAGTTCCTAACAATGGTACTGGCTAACCGGTAAGACAATGCATTTTATTTACTTGGCGAGAGTTAACTTTGGACCCTGGCAATAAAAAGAGTGTAATCAGTGCTTTATGACTGGAAAAAGATCATGTAATCAGTAATTCAGTTCACTTCAATTACATTACAATGCAATTACGTTCTGAATGTGTTTAAGACGACAAAAGTCCAGTAGTACAGCTGGTTCTGCAATTTATGAAATAATGAGGGTATGTATTTAGGTTAATGACTGTAAAGCTGTTGCA
Organism: Xyrauchen texanus; assembly: GCF_025860055.1. Taxonomy (NCBI): domain Eukaryota; kingdom Metazoa; phylum Chordata; class Actinopteri; order Cypriniformes; family Catostomidae; genus Xyrauchen; species Xyrauchen texanus. Next base: position 14,763,709 of record NC_068303.1, on the reverse strand, counting down.
GGATCAGAAACCGACACCGAAAAGAAGACTGGAATCCATTTTGATAAGAGCCTCTGCAGTGGGACATACCACACACCTCAGCTCTTGGCTCTGCGTCATGCACATTGTGCAAGTTTTAGAGGGGTCCAAGGAAGGAAGAGGATGTGGTGTTTCACAGAGTAGGTTCATAACAGACTTGCAACAGAATGCTATTGGGTAGCATAGTGGATTTAGATCTAGACTTGTAGTTATGGCTTCTTACACCTGGCATTAACATAAATGTCATATCTGGACAGTATGTGAATATTGTGTTTAAGCATTGCAATGCGTCTCCAGTGTGATCAGATCCTATCTCACTTACTTGCGCAAAATGGACAACGGCACTTACATATTGAGGTTATGTTAACCGGAAATGTTCTTTCATTTACCAAATGTAGAAACATTGAGAGATAATTCATGCACTGTGTATATTATTTACATATATGTAATACACTTACATACACTCACCTAAAGGATTATTAGGAACACCTGTTCAATTTCTCATTAATGCAATTATCTAATCAACCAATCACATGGCAGTTGCTTCAATGCATTTAGGGGTGTGGTCCTGGTCAAGACAATCTCCTGAACTCCAAACTGAATGTCAGAATGGGAAAGAAAGGTGATTTAAGCAATTTTGAGCGTGGCATGGTTGTTGGTGCCAGATGGGCCGGTCTGAGTATTTCACAATCTGCTCAGTTACTGGGATTTTCACGCACAACCATTTCTAGGGTTTACAAAGAATGGTGTGAAAAGGGAAAAACATCCAGTATCGCGGCAGTCCTGTGGGCTGAAAATGCCTTGTTGATGCTAGAGGTCAGAGGAGAATGGGCCGACTGATTCAAGCTGATAGAAGAGCAACTTTGCCTGAAAATAACCACTCGTTACAACCGAGGTATGCAGCAAAGCATTTGTGAAGCCACAACACGCACAACCTTGAGGCGGATGGGCTACAACAGCAGAAGACCCCACCGGGTACCACTCATCTCCACTACAAATAGGAAAAAGAGGCTACAATTGGCAAGAGCTCACCAAAATTGGACAGTTGAAGACTGGAAATATGTTGCCTGGTCTGATGAGTCTCGATTTCTGTTGAGACATTCAGATGGTAGAGTCAGAATTTGGCGTAAACAGAATGAGAACATGGATCCATCATGCCTTGTTACCACTGTGCAGGCTGGTGGTGGTGGTGTAATGGTGTGGGGGATGTTTTCTTGGCACACGTTAGGCCCCTTAGTGCCAATTGGGCATCGTTTAAATGCCACGGCCTACCTGAGCATTGTTTCTGACCATGTCCATCCCTTTATGGCCACCATGTACCCATCCTCTGATGGCTACTTCCAGCAGGATAATGCACCATGTCACAAAGCTCGAATCATTTCAAATTGGTTTCTTGAACATGACAATGAGTTCAGTGTACTAAAATGGCCCCCACAGTCACCAGCTCTCAACCCAATAGAGCATCTTTGGGATGTGGTGGAACGGGAGCTTTGTGCCCTGGATGTGCATCCCACAAATCTCCATCAACTACAAGATGCTATCCTATCAATATGGGCCAACATTTCTAAAGAATGCTTTCAGCACCTTGCTGAATCAATGCCACGTAGAATTAAGGCAGTTCTGAAGGCGAAAGGGGGCCAAACACAGTATTAGTATGGTGTTCCTAATAATCCTTTAAGTGAGTGTATACACAATCTACCACCATTGAAACTCTAAACAAGACACTTCAACCCCATGTTGCTTCAGTGAAATTGTGCCTGTGATAAGTGTTCTGTTGTATTGCTTTGGATTAAAGTGTCTGGTAAATTACAAATTCAAGGTTAGTCTGTAGTAATTACAATTTGTTATATTGTTTTATTTTAAAACAATAGAAGATTATGCTACATCCCCATTTTGATTGCTAGGTAAACGAGTGTGAGAGAAAACAAGAAAGAGAGGAATTATTTCTGTAGGTGTGTTTACTTTGGAAAGCTCACAGCTTTCAGATGTATTAAGGTACATTTGTGGGTAGAAGAAAGCGAGTTTGCAAACAGGTGTGTTTAGTTTGGAGAACTGTGATTGACGTCAGTTGAGTGTGAGGGTATGTGTGAGGATGTTAGGGTGATAGATAGACATATATGCCATGACAAAACTTATCACCAACAGAGGTCTGACTTCAGCACCTAACTTCAATCCATCCCAAACAAACGCACACACACAATAGCGGACATTCCTGAATGGCCCCAAAGGGTGGCTTTAACAGATTTAGTTTACTACTGTGGACAATTTTGTCTATGTACAGTCTACAGACACAAACACATTTACTTGGCTTTATCTTAATAAGGACAGACCATAGACTATTATATTTATATTCCAAAAAAAGAAAATGTAAAAGTAAAATTACTATTGACTAACCCAAACCATAATCCTAACAGTAAACTAATATATATATATATATATATATATATATATATATATATATATATATATATATATATATATATATATATATATATATATATATATATATATATATATTTTTTTAATTATTACTATTTATAAATAATTTTTCCAAATAAAGAGGGTTCCATTGTGGTTTGCAAGGACTTACTCTCTCAGTATGATGCCTAGCGATCAGCTTAAAAACAGAAACAAGCTCCTCTCTACTCTGCCAAACTGGCAGGGCTGAGTTCTTCCGGAGTCATGCTGATGTGTCTCTTCACACAAAAGTCCTTTATGAGCCGAGACCATTATAATAAACACCAGAGAAATGCTTTTGGCAAGATTAGATAAAACATCAAGCAAAGCATGAACAGTCGCACACACAGATGCCCATACCAGAGACCACTTGTGCACACGCACAAGTGCGCACACACATGCATGCATTAGCTATCTAAAAGGAATATAGCATAATGTATAAGAGAGGATCTGCAGAGCGAGTAACTGGGCACTCAAGAAATATAAAGAGCCTTTCTCTTAAAAGGATATGTCAGCTTGAAGGAAAACTATAGGGCGCAGTATGTCACACTTTGGCGTAAGAGAGCATAAAAATTAAACACTCAGTGGGCGTCACACACAGACTTGGGTTTTACATAAAGTCATGCATCCATAAGGGAGAGGGTCAGGTGTGTAACCTGAATGTTAATTACATGGTGAAATGCAGCTTTCAGCAAAGTGTCATAACTCAGGGGCCTGAGGAGAAGGTCATATGTGATGTGACCTAGTCACATTAAGGCTCACACGAACACAGACCAAAAAACACAAGTAATGAATCGACTCTGACAGCAGTTCTCAACTGGTTTTTGCTTCAGGACACACTGGACATCAAGTGGCCACCCAGCACAATACCAGGATTGAAGTAAAAAAGATTCCTTAAAAAAATGTCCTTAAAAAAAGGGGGGTTGTTTCTCACCAAAACATATCGTATGCCTTCAGAGGAGTTGGAATATGAAACAAGTTGCATGGATTGCTTTTATGAGACTTTAAAGCTTTAACAGGACCCAAAATAACTTCGCTATCAACCAAAGATGGGACAATTCTATAATTATGAATGGGAGAAATTGGAAAGCCCAACGATCATCGGATGAAGAAAGGAAGTCCCCCCTTACAGGCAAAAGAGCCAATGTCCTTTTAGATAAAGGCAAAGCCTGTCAATCAACTCGAGATACACATACGCATTAGCTATGCAGAGTTTTTTGTGTAATCTAAGCTAAAGAAGCAACATTTATTACCTTACCATTGTGGTAAGATTTTACTGCTGATTTGAAATATGTTCTTTGATCGTAATCTTGACCAACAGTTTTGGAGATTTCGGTCTTTCCCAATTCAAGTTGATTAGAGCTGCACTTTCATGAGTGTAAATAGATTCCCTGAAGTGTTCCAAAGATGTCCACCAGTGGACTGACGTGCTAGAAAGACTTTGATATCAACTGCCATTGCATAGAAATGACGGAATAGGATATTAATCAGAATTTCTCATTTTGTGTTCTGCGTAAAGAAAGAATGACATGAAGGTGAAGTAAATTTTGACAGAATTTTCATTTGTGGGTGACTATATGGTCATTTGTATTTTATTACTTCCATGAAGCATTGTGCATTAACCACTGACTGGCAATGGCTCCTTTACCAGGAAACAAAGAGTAATGTGGGAAGGAAAATTTTGTGATAAGTTTTCATTTATCAAGAGCTGTGACGTAACAAAGGGTTTGAGAAAGTGTGCGTGTGTGTTGGGGACAGGAAGCTCTGATATTTTGGGGCACAGGGTGTGGGATGATCTCTTCACTTTATCCTGGCAGACCTCTTGATCACAGACTCACCCATTTTCTCTCACACGCACACAATTTCACACACAGCTCTCAGACTGTGTATCTTTGCTACCTCAGCATTTGTGTGTTTTGACAGGAAAGACCAATGCCAGCTACCCTCAGTAACAATGAACACTTCGTCATCTACATGTCCAAGCTGTCGTAAATGGATAAAAAGCAGTAAACTGTGTAAAATTATGGTAGTTGTTGTTAATCAAATAGTGTATCTGTAGTCCATACTGGAATTTCAATCATTCTTAATATATTCATATGCAGAATGTGGAGCTGAACATAAAATTACTTGCATGGTGTGACTGTTCAGAACATGATTTAATAAAATATAGGTACAATTTTGATAAAAGTTTTAGGTTTAAAATATACAAATATAGTATTCTCTCTTTTCTCTCTATGTTTCTCGCATAGAGCAACTAAGGCCAGGGCCCTTACACGCATTGAGGGAAGGGGGTCTTAGCCCTTATTCAGGGCGGAGAAGACCCTGCGGAGGCCACGCCTACCCAAGAGGGGAGGCAAGTTTAAGTGGCAAAACCATCAGAGGCCTGACTTAGGGCCTATGTGCAAAAGTTGGTGCGGTGGTGGATCCAGCCTCATAGAGGGGGGAACATACAGCACGGCAACCGAGGCAGCCGTGACTGCCTAAGGGAAACACGGGAGTCCGCTCGCCAGAGGGGACAGAACCGTGGTGTTACACACAGGGGGAGTCCGAAGGAGGCCTTACCTGTGGAGCACCTATACCAGTACAGGGTAGCTTGCGGTACCCGCAGTGGCTTGGGTTGGCGAGTTCCTCCGCTGAACTGCGACCCACGAGGGCTAGGGAGGAATCAACCAGTGTCCCAAACCTGGGATCTCCTGGGAATGAAGGCGCACTGTTTCCCCTGGTTAGGGGGAAGGGCGCTAGGTGAAAGCGATTCACCCGGTCAGATCGTGGGCGTGCTACCGAGTTCTACGGGCTCGGTACCTGAGAAAACACGGGACGATACCGACTCAACTCAGAGATTGTAGAATCTCGCAAAAGTGTTAGGTGTTGCCCAGCCCGCTGCTCTACAAATGTCTGCTAGGGCAGTGCCCCTAGCCAGTGCCCATGAGGACGCAACATTCCTGGTGGAGTGGGCTCGGACCCGCAAGGGGGGGGGGGCACGGCCTGGGTGTGATAAGCCAGGGAAATGGCGTCGACAACCCAGTGGGCGAGTCTCTGCTTGGAGACAGCGTTCCCTTTATGCTGTCCCCCAAAGCAGACGAAGAGCTGCTCAGAGCATCTGGTGCTCTGTGTGCAGTCCAGATAAACACGCAAAGCGTGTATTGGACACAGCAGTGAAAGGGCTGGGTCTGACTCCTCCCGGGGCAGCGCTTGCAAGTTCACCACCTGATCCCTGAAGGGTGTGGTAGGAACCTTGAGCACGTAGCCCGGTCGCGGTCTTAGGATCACGAAAGTGTCTGCCGGACCGAACTCCAGGCAAGCGTCGCTAACAGAGAACGCATGCAGGTCCCCGACCTTCTTGATGGAAGCGAGCGCGATCAGCAGGGCGGTATTGAGAGAGGGCCCTAAGTCCAACTGAGTCAAGCGGCTCGAAGGGGGGTCTCTGGAGTCCCGTAAGGACGACCGAGAGATCCCAGGAGGGGAACAGGTTAGGCTGGGAGGGAGATATCCTCCGGGCACCTTTTAGGAACCTGACGATTAAGCCGTGCTTACCAAGAGACTTGCCGTCTACCGTGTCGTGGTGGGCCGCGATAGCGGCGACATACACCTTGAGGGTGGAGGGGGACAGCCTCCTCTCCAGCCTCTCCTGAAGAAACACGAGCACTGACCTAACTGCGCGCTTCTGCGGGTCTTCGGCTCGGGAAGAACACCAGTCCGTGAACAGACGCCACTTTAGAGCGTAAAGATGCCTGGTAGAGGGGGCTCTGGCTTGATTGACTGTATCTATGACGGTGGATGGTAGGCCGGCTAGATCTTCTGCATCCCGTCCAAGGGCCAGACGTGGAGGTTCCAGAGGTCTGGGTGCGGGTGCCAGAGCGTGCCCCGTCCCTGAGAAAGAAGGTCCTTCCTCAGGGGAATTCGCCAGGGAGGGGCTGTCGTGAGGAGCGTGAGGTCCGAAAATCAAGTCCGGGTGGGCCAGTAAGTGGCTACCAGAATGACTTGACGCTCGCTCGTGAGACGTGCTGTCATTGAGACCGATTCCAGCTCCAGACCGAGAAAAGAGATGCTCTGGACCGGGGAGAGCTTGCTCTTTTTCCAGTTGACCTGAAGCCCCAAACGGCTGAGGTGGCTGTGCACCTGGTCTCTGTGTGCGCATAGTAACTCTCGAGAGTGGGCCAGTATGAGCCAGTTGTCGAGGTAATTGAGTATGCGTATGCCGGCTTCTCGGAGAGGGGCAAGAGCTGCATCTGCGACTGTCGTGAAGACGCGAGGGGACAGAGACAGGCCGAAGGGGAGGACTTTGTACTGATACGCCTGGCCGTCGAACGCGAACCGTAGGAAGGGTCGATGTCGAGGGCGAATTGAGACGTGGAAGTACGCGTCCTTCAGGTCTACCGCTGCGAACCAATCTAGATGCCGGACGCCAGATAGAATTTGTTTCTGGGTGAGCATTTTGAATGGGAGTTTGGACAAGGTCCGATTGAAAACTCGCAGGTCCAAGATCGGTCGTAAGCCACCGCCTTTCTTGGGTACAATGAAGTAAGGGTTGTAGAAACCCTTCTTCGTTTCGGTTGGAGGGACAGGCTCTATCGTGTCCTTTAATAGAAGGGAGGCGATTTCTTCGCGCAGGGAATGGGCATGTTGGCCGTGTACTGCGGAAAAATGTACGCCCATGAAGGGGGGCGGAGACCTGGCAAACTGAATTGCATAACCGAGTCGAATGGTCCGGTGCAGCCAGCGTGACAGGTTGGGCAGTGAAAGCCACGCCTCTAAACTCCGTGCTAGGGGCACCAATGGGACGAGTTTTTTGGACGTACCCGGCAGGGCTTCGCAGCGGTGCGGAACAGGTAACGCGGCGTCGGGAGGCAACGTGGCGTCCCCGAGGCTCTGGTGCTGAGAATAAACTCAAAGCAGGTTCGTGACTGAGGAGGAGGTCTGATGCTGGCGTCCTCTGGACTCGTCTGAACCGGCCGGCCGGGGAACAGTCGTGGGGCTGAAGGCGGGGACACCACGTCCATGGAGCTGGGACTGTTGAGGCCTGAAAGCAGAGTGCCGTGAGAACGGCATTTGCGGGCCATGTGCCCCAGAGACAAAGGAAATAGCTCTTTTATTGAGAATTTGGGTACGGGCTGCGGCAAATGAAAAAACAAAGGATTCTCCTCCCGGCCTTCCACCGGGGGACGGAGCGGTCTTACCACCTCCGGAGCTAACGTCTTGGGCTCTGGGTGCGTTGTCTCAGGAGCGCCTGGGAGCCTTCCGGGTCCTCGAGGGGGTCCGTGAGACAGGGAGCGTGCGCTTCCCGCGGTTTGCTCGACGCTGGGGCTGAGAGCTGGGCCCGGGTTGAGGCGGAGCAGGAGCTTGTCTTCTGGCCGCGGGAGGACGCCCTCGGCGAGCAGACGGGGCATGGGCCATGGCGGCAGGCTTGCGGTGAGGCATGATGTGAGAGATGGCCTCCGTCTGCTTCTTTGTTTACATGTGAGTGGGTATGTAATAAGTATGCTAGATTTCAGTTAGACCACAGATTGGCTTAAGACAAAATGTAAAACACTATGGATCAGTTTTTAAAAGCATGAGAATTTGTGCATGTGAGCTTGTAAATAGTTTTAAGTGGTTTTTGCCTGTTCTCTCCCTAGATTTTTGAGACCCTCCATGTTTTCGATTAGGTAAGTGTGTGTGAATATATCAGGGTACAGGGGAATTTCCCCCAGGGTAAAGAAAACCTCAGATAGCATAACTTCCTGTGAAAGGTAACACACTTTTCTGCACTTCCTGTTCAGGGTTACACAATTTAAGCTCGTTTCTCAGGGCTGCATTCCATTTCAAATTTTTGACCTTCCCACGTAAACTTCACTCGGTCTCATGGACTCAGATGTAATCACTGCTTTCGCTGTCCACTACACATGGAAGACGTGCAAAAGGTTTACTGGAACACCCTAAACCATTGATCACTTGGAGCATGTTGAAGGCTGATGTCAATTTGTGGATTATTTAGTGATTTTTGCATCTGAGAAAACAATGTTTTGGGAGATTGATTTCAGAGGCTTACGTATAAATCTTGTATGTTTAATTTAGTTTTTTAATTACAATGAATTGTTAGAAAGGATTAATTAAGATTTACACAAACAAAATTGTGAACATAACACTGAACACATAGGCTATAACTGTGTGATAAACAGTTTAAGATAGCTACAACTATTACGCTGTTATATCTCAATATAACTTTTCTAAACTACTTAATTTACCTAAATTCATTTTCATTATACATTAGAGTTGTGGGGGTGGGGTTTATGAAGTGCAATCTGCTGTCACGTCACAATCGAGTTGCATTGTGGGAAATGGAGCAACCTGAGGCATACATCAGAGTAGGCTCACTCCCTTGGGTCAAAATAGATGGGTTGAGGGTCTGTCAGTAGAAACTTCCCTCACTCACTTTAAGTAGAACGGTCTTCCAAAATGGCAACAGGGATTCCCCCGAGAGGAATTGCTTAGGGGAGTTAAAAGTGAAGTGGAATGCAGCCCAGGACTTCATCACATGAAGCACTAGATCTCTATAAATCTACCTCTCTCTCTTACAAACTAGTGATTAAATTGGACTGAATCGTTTGAAAAAGTTTGCGTCTTGAGTCAACACTGATCCACAAGTTACTCTATCTTAACCGGTCTCTCAGATATGCCTGCCACTCCAAATTAAAATGAGCCAATCACCTGGAGTAATATGATCCTATAACTGGTGATATCTGCTTTTGCCAACTCTTCTTTGCAATGAACTGCTCCAACTAGTTCACAAATCGGACTGAAGACTCCGGTCGCAACAGTTCGAGTCAACAGTGAAGTGAGGGTACTGAACTGAGAATCGCCTCTTTCAGAGGTGTCCGACACTGAGAACCGATGAGCTGCTGACATTGAGCATGTGTGTGATTAAGGGGTGAAATGTATGTTTCAGGTGTATTTTGCAGAATAACAGAGAGTGTAACAAATAAAACATACTAGAAATAGGTTTATGACTTGATTGTATTACCGTTTTATCAACGTATGAAGATGATCTAGTCTACTGTTCTCGAGTCAAAAGTACACTGAACTGAGAATCCTCTCTTTTGAACATAGTACTGAGAACTGCTGATCAGTGATCAGCTGATGAGCATGCGTGAACCGAGGACTTGAATGAGGGGGCGAAACGTCTCAGTTGAGAGAGATGTAAACAAATTTTACTATTGAGTATTGTGCATGCAGATTATATCTGAAGTTGTGATGAGCTGGATCATGGTTGCTGTAAAATGGGTGAGTTGATTAAGACTAGTTTAATCACTTTTTATGCTTTAAACATGTGTAAAACATTCACCTTTGTATATCAGTGTCAGAATTGGGTGCTTTAGGAAACTTTAATGTAGGATGTATTGTAAGATCTGAATGAAACACTGATGACAATAATCCCCCTTATTATTATAACTTAATTAAATAAAATGTTATAGTCAGCAATATGCCCTTACTTATGGCTTTATTGAATGTGTTTGAGGGTGTATTCTATGATGCCGGCATATTAGCATTATATACAGTGTTGTCATTACATGAACTGGTGAATCCTTTTTTGAAACAGTTCATTGAACCGTCCGAAAGAACCGGTTCGCAGAAAAGAATCAGACTTCCCATCACTATTAGAAACTCTTGATAAAACTCAAAAGCAAAGTGGTGCCAATTTACAACATGCAATAAAGAAGTTCAGTTTGACCACTTTAAAATGTAATAACTGATTAAGAAAATCAAGTTGAAACTCATGAAAATAAATTATTGTGACAGGTCAACTGGATGGAAACAAAGACGTTGTCCTTGAATTAATGCCGTTTTACACTTCTGCATCGAACCTAAGCTGCAGCCTCACATGTACCACAACAGCGGTAATTGGTCCACTTTGTTACCAGAGTCCACCCCCCAATATGACAAGAAATTAGCTGAGGTAGCGTCACATTTTCTCCAAGAATATTTTAACAATGCAGAGTTCATTTTTACACAATTTTATGTTTTAGTCATAGATTTAGTCCTTTGACAAAAATGTCCTTTTAAATTATTCAGTATTTTGTCATTTCATATTTATATAGCATAGGCTATAGCCTAATTTAGTCAACAAAAATCATATCTTTTAGTTGATGATAATGTGCTAAATGACAAAACCATGTGTTAAACTGCAACAGACCAAACATTAATCAAATATTCAAAAAGTTGGAAAAAAACAAATATAAATATAGCTGCAAGCAGCGATGGCGGGCCCAAGCCGGTGGCACCGCCACCCCCGTGCCTTTAGGGTCGCTGTGCACGATGGGCAATAACGTAACCTCGCTTTGACCGTCGAGAAGATGTGTGCTGTAGAGCTCGCATCAGTGTGAGCTCTTCAAAAGTGCGCATCGAGGGCACATATCAACCACAAAGTATGCGCAAGCACCCTTCTGATATCTAAAATGAAAAATGACACACCCTACGGTCTCATGGAGTTAATGGACACATGAAATATGTACACAAGACTGAAAATTCACATGAAGTGTGCCATTTGGGACAGGGCCTAGAACCGTGAACCACAATAGTCACATCTATGAGGTAATTCAAATGTAGAATAATTTTTAATGTCATAGGATGTCATAGGTCAATATCTTTTGCAGCACTTAAACGTGTTAATCCAGAAGGCCAGTATTTATACGGAGGTCTCTGTACAGGTTTATTAATGTTATTATAATTTACGCACTGCTGAAGTTTCATCGAGATCAGTTAATGTATGCAGAAGTTATAACACACTTCCTTGCTTTCATGCTACCTTTATGTGCTTTTTGGATCTTCAAAGTTCATTTGCTATGTGTTCCACATTCAAACCAAAATATCTGACTGTCTGTTGGTCGGAGCTAATGACTGTAAATTAGAAAGTTGTTCAGCTTGACGAGAACAATATACATGCAGAGTTTTGTAACTGTAGATAGAACTAACTAAGTTATAACACACTTTATGTGTCCTTTTTTAGTCATAAATTAATTTCCTCGCCACGGCCAAAACGTTCGAGATATTAAAAATCCGTCCGCAATGTAGCATCCTCAATGACTTGACTTCATGCGACCGAGTTTGGTGGCGATTGGATTAATTCTCTAGGAGGAATATATATAATTCCAGAGCATGTGTTTCCAAACAACCCATAATAGCCGACTTCCTGTTGGGCTGGCGTAAAACTTAGAGCACGAAAGTTGTTCGGCCCGATGAGATATAGAAGTGTACCGAGTTTCATATTATTACATGCAAGCATGTTGATATATGGACAAGTGTTCAGACCCCGTTCAAAGGGGCGCTGTCGAGCCCCCCTGCCACGGCCGGGTACCAGATTCAGCCCGGCCCTGATGGCCGCGGGTTCTGACCTGTGTGCAAAGTTTCAAGAGTTTTTGAGTACGTTAAGGGCCCCAAAAGTCCCGGAAACCTTGAAAAACAATATCTTAATGCAAATCTCACCCAACAGAGAAATCCCTCTCCTCCCCCTCCCTCCACTCCCCACACACAGAGAATTGGCAGGGGGCACGTTGTCAGAGAGAGACAGAGAGAGAGAAAAACATAGAATGGGAGCGGTCACTCTGTCAGTCAGAGAGAGAAAAATTCCAAGAAATCCACATTCAAACCACAATATCTGACTTTCTTTTGGTCGGAGCTAATGACTGTAAATTAGAAAGTTGTTCGGCTTGACGAGAACAATATACACGCCGAGTTTTGTAACTGTAGACAGAACTAACTAAGTTATAACACACTTTATGTGTCCATTTTTAGTCCTAAATCAATTTCCTCACCACGGCCAAACCGTTCGAGATATCAAAAATCCGTCTGGAATGTAGCATCCTCAATGTCTTGACTTCATGCCGACCGAGTTTGGTGGCGATTGGATTCATTCTCTAGGAGGAAAATATATAACTCCAGAGCACGTGTTTCCAAACAACCCATAATAGCCGACTTCCTGTTGGGCTGGCGTAAAACTTAGAGCACGAAAGTTGTTCGGCCCGATGAGATCTACAAGTGTACCGAGTTTCATATTATTACATGCAAGCATGAGTTTTGTGACTGTGGGTCAAAGTGTAAAGCAACCCCCCCACTTTTGTCAAAAGGTGGCGCTACTGAGCCCCTGCACCACGCCCGTTTCTGAAACTTTGCACATGTCTACTGGCTAATAAATGTGATGTGTCTGTCGAGTTTCATGCAATTTCAAGTATGCTAAGAGTCTCAAAAGCATCAAAAAAGAATATTCTAGTTTGAAGCATTGCCGCTGCGACAGTATCGAAGATATCAATAATCCTTTCACATGTCTACATCTGCCGTGTGTTTACATTATACACCTAAAGTTTTAAGTAAATCGGGTAAAAATCAGAGGGTGATTTCAAAGCATTTTGAAAGTGACACACTTCATTCTGCCAGTTGGTGGCGCTATAACTTTGACTCACAATACTCACATCCATGCGATCGGCCTCTTACAGCGAACACACTGCTGAAGTTTCATCGAGATCAATTAATGTATGCAGAAGTTATAACACACTTCCTGTTTCTCTTTTCGCGCCATCATTTCGTTTCCTCGCCATGGCCAAACCGTTCGAGATATCAAAAATCCGCTAACTATTTTTCATCCTCAATGTCTTGACTTCATGCTGACCGAGTTTTGTGGCGATTGGTGGAATTCTCTAGCAGGAGTATTTCACATTCCATTGCATGCATTTTCCAAAAAACCCTAAATAGACGATTTCCTGTTGGGCTGAGGTAAAAAGTAAAAGTATGAAGGATATATGAAACGATGAGATCTATATGTGTACCAAGTTTCATATTATTACATGCAAGCGTGTTTGATTTATGGACCAAGTTTTTGGACCCTGTTCCAGGGGGCGCTGTCGAGCCCCCTTGCCACACCCGGATACCAGCTTCAGCCCGGCCCTAATGGCCGCGGGTTCTGACCCGTGTGCAAAGTTTCAAGAAGTTTTGAGCATGTTAAGAGCCCCAAAAGTGCCCCAATAGTCGTAAAATAATAATAATAATAATAATAATTCTAACGAAAACAATAGGGCCTTGCCTTTTCAAGGCTTGGGCCCTAAATATTGTCTTAATTTAAACATAGATCAAACACATCAAGACATATACAAGAGCTCCTGAAATAATAGCATATAATGAAGTATAAACTACTCCTTAGTAGTTAGTAGGGCTGCACAATTAATCAAAATAAAATCGAAACCGCGATATGACCTTTTGCGATTATTAAATTACAAAGGCTGCGATTTATCCATCCATCAATCCATCCATCTTCAACCGCTTATCCGAAGTCGGGTCGCGGGGGCAGCTGCTCCAGCAGGGGGCCCCAAACTTCCCTATCCCGAGCCACATTAACCAACCCTGACTGGGGGACCCCGAGGCGTTCCTAGGCCAGTGTGGAGATGTAATCTTTCCACCTAGTCCTGGGTCTTCCCCGAGGCCTCCTCCCAGCTGGACGTGCCTGAAACACCTCCCTAGGGAGGCGGCCAGGGGGCATCCTTACCAGATGCCCAAACCACCTCAACTGACTCCTTTCAACGCAAAGGAGCAGCAGCTCTACTCCGAGCTCCTCACGGATGACTGAGCTCCTCACCCTATCTCAAAGGGAGAAGCCCGCCACCCTTCTGAGGAAGCCCATTTCGGCTGCTTGAACTCGCGACCTAGTTCTTTCGGTCATGACCCAACCTTCATGACCATAGGTGAGAGTAGGAACAAAAATTGACCGGTAGATCGAGAGCTTTACCTTTCGGCTCAGCTCTCTTTTTGTGACAACGGTGCGATAGAGCAAGTGCAATACCGCCCCCGCTGCCCCGATTCTCCGGCCAACCTCCCGCTCCATTGTCCCCACACTCGTGAACAAGACCCCGAGGTACTTGAACTCCTTCACTTGGGGCAAAACCTCATTCCCTACCTGGAGTATGCACTCCATCGGTTTCCTGCTGAGAACCATGGCCTCAGATTTAGAGGTGCTAATCCTCATCCCAGCTGCTTCACACTCGACTGCCAAGTGATCCAGTGAGAGCTGAAGGTCACGGACCGATGATGACATGAAGACAACATCATCTGCAAAAAGCAGCGATGAGATCCCCAGCCCACCGAACCGCACACCTTCCCCACCCGACTACGCCTCGATATCCTGTCCATGAATATCACAAACAGGATTGGTGACAAAGCGCAGCCTTGGCGGAGACCAACTCCCACATGGAATGAACTTCGACTTCGTGCGAGGACCCAGACACAGCTCTCGCTTTGGACGTACAGGGATTGGATCAGCCCTAAGAAGGACCCCCCACCCCGTACTCCAGCAGCACCTCCCACAGTCTCTCCGGGGGACCCGGTCATACGCCTTCTCCAGATCCACAAAACACATGTAGACCGGATGGGCATACTCCCAGGCCCCCTCCAGGATCCTTGCAGAGTAAAGATCTGGTCCGTAGTTCCACGGCCAGGGCGAAAACCGCATTGTTCCTCTTCAATCCGAGGTTCGACAATCGGCCGAACCCTCCTCTCCAGCACCTTGGAGTAAACTTTACCAGGGAGGCTGAGAAGTGTGATACCCTGTAGTTGGCACACACTCTCTGATCCCCTTTTTGAAGAGGGAACCACCACCCCGTTCTGCCACTCCTTAGACACTGTCCCAGATTTCCACGCAATGTTGAAGAGGCGTGTCATCCATGACACCCCTCCACATCCAAAGCTTTCAGCATTTCTGGTCGGATCTCATCAATCCCCGGGGCTTTGCCACTGTGGAGTTGTTTGACTACCTCAGTTACCTCCCCCAGGGAAATAGAATCTGATCCCCCATCATCCTCCGGCTCTGCCTCTACCATAGAGGGCGTGTTGGGATTTAGGAGTTCTTCAAAGTGTTCCTTCCACCGCCCAATAACCTCCTCGGTTGAGGTCAACAGCGTCCCATCTTTGCTGTATACAGCTTGAATGGTTCCCCGTTTCCCCTTCCTAAGGTGGCGGACGGTTTTCCAGAAGCACTTTGGTGCGGACCGAAAGTCCTTCTCCATGGCTTCTCCGAACTTTTCCCACACCCACTGCTTTGCCTCCCTCACGGCCGAGGCCGCAGCCCTTCGGGCCTGTCGGTACCTTGCAACTGCCTCCGGAGACCTCCGGGACAACAAATCCCAGAAGGCCTCTTTCATCAGTCGGACGGTGTTCGAGGGTTACCACCCCTTGCGGCACCTAAAACCTTGAGGCCGCAGCTCTCCACCGCGGCTTCGGCAATGGAAGCTTTGAACATTGCCCACTCCGGTTCAATGTCCCCAACCTCAGCAGGGATGCCTGAAAAGCTCCGCCGGAGGTGTGAGTTGAAGATCTCGCGGACAGGGACCTCCTCCAAACGTTCCCAGTTCACCCGCACTATCGCTTGGGCTTCCCAGGTCTGTCCAGAGTCTTTCCCCACCCCCTGACCCAACTCACCACCAGATGGTGATCGGTTGACAGCTCTGCCCCTCTCTTTACCCGAGTGTCCAAAACATATGGCCTCAGATCCGATGACACGATTACAAAATCGATCATCGACCTTCGGCCTAGGGTGCTCTGGTACCACGTACACTTATGAGCATCCTTATGTTCGAACATGGTGTTTGTTATAGATAATCCATGACTAGCACAGAAGTCTAATAACAAACATCCACTTGAGTTTTGATCAGGGAGGCAGGTCCTCCCAATCACGCCTTTCCAGGTGTCCCTGTCATTTCCCACGTGTGCGTTGAAGTCACCCAGCATCACTATGGAGTCCCCTACTGGGGCCCTATTCAGGACTCCATTCAGGGTCTCCAAGAAGGCCAAATATTCTGAACTGCTGTTCGGTGCATATGCACAGACAACAGTCAGATTTTTCCCCCCCACAAACCGTAGGCGTAGGGAGGCGACCCTCTCGTCCACCGGGGTAAACTCCAACGTAGTGGCGCTCAGCCGGGGACTCGTGAGTATCCCCACACCCGCCCGTCGCCTCACACCCTGGGAAACTCCAGAGAAGAATATAGTCCATCCCCTATCCAGGAGTACTGATCCAGAGCCAAAACTGTGCATCGATGTAAGCCCCACCAGATCCAACTGGTAACGCTCCACCTCCCTCACTAGTTCCGGCTCCTTCCCCCCAGTGAGGTGACATTCCACGTCCCCAGAGCAAGCCTTTGCTGCCCGGGTCTGGTCCGTCGAGGCCCACGGCCTTCACTGCCGCCCATATGGCAGCGCACCCGACTCCTGCGGTTCCTCCAATGGGTGGTGGGCCCAAGGCTGCGATTTAATTAAATAAATAAATAAATAGTCTGCTCCCTTCAAAGTTTATTTGCGCTGCTCTGTCCAGTCTATATTAAATCAGAGCATTGTTACAGTGTTTTCAGAGTGGTTCTGTGCTCCACAACTCACGCTCATGCTTAAGAGTAACAGAAGTGTTCTGAGTTCGGTTCCGTTTGCTTACGTGCGCTAAACGCTTTATTTACACTAAACTGGCGCATCATGCGTGAAGCGTTTTTTATTATTATCTGTGGTAGCAGCATCTCAGTCTCCGCAAGGCACAGGTATCATAATAATAACGCAGAATACAAGATGGGGTATAATTCAAACATCTTTATTAAATGATTGTTGAGCAAACATTATTAACAGTAACACCTGTAGAGTCCTCTTCTCCTGTTGTTTGTTTACCTCTCACGAGAAAGCATGTTGCCCTTATTACTCTCCCCGCGGAAACAAGTGAAAGCAGAACTAATATTACCAACATCCAACAAAATGAAAAGGAACATACATATAATAAATCTATAAAATATTGAGTTACTATAATATAATGCATTGCTAAATTAAATATAATAAAATAATGAATAAAAATAATTTAATTAAATGGTGACAAACTAACCAAAATGTTCAGTTTTACATTAATCCTCATTCTTTAGGACTATCTTATAAACTGTAAAGAATAGTTTGTATAGGCCTACTAGTTTTTAAGGCCTAGAATATAGAGTAACATTTATATATTGTTTATACTGAATTATTGACTGACAGCAAAAACTAGGCAACAACTATGGTTTTACCAACAGGGAAATTTAGTTACCAGCGACATTGAGCTCAAAGCTTACATATAACCATTTTCGACAGCTGCTGATAAAAAGTTAAATGATCAACATCGATTGATGAGATGAAAATTGGAGATCGGTATCAGATGTTAAAATCCTGATTGGGGCATCCCTAATATTCAAGTTGACTGTGTTTCAAAAATTAATGATGATGATTAGTGTGCTGAGAACCTATCACAAAATGGACAAAAACATAGTGGACGGTAACATTTGGATATGAAGAAGACTTTGATTCACTGTTTATATATTTATTTGTTTGTGGTTAAACTGAAAAAAGGTCTCAGTTTGGTTCTTTTTAAGAGGGCTCAAGTGTGAAAACCCCAGTAGCCTTTTTGCAGTTGAACATGTGGAAAACTTTACCATCATAATCGCAGTGCAAATCGCAGTCGCAATATTTTTCTAAATAATCGCAATATGACTTTTTGTCCAAATCGTGCAGCCCTAGTAGTTAGCCTACTGTATCCTGAGTTCTTCATGCTCTAGTGACTTTAATATTTTTTCTGCATTTAGTCAGCTTAGGACATTGAATTGTGTGGAAGCGTATTTTTTACATAAACAGCGTATTCACAACGCAAGTTCGCGACACATTTATGGGTAAAATGACTAGTGCGTAACTTAGATCAAGTTCACCTGTTCTTTCGGTTCATTGTCACTGTAGATTAGTGATGTAACAGTGTCATGGTTTCACATTATACCAAGTTTATCAAACCGTTGACATCGTATTACTTTTTTTTTTTCTAAAATCCAATTAAAGGAGTGAAAGTTTCCATTGTAAATATCAGTTAAATTAAGAGAGAATTGGCTACATTTACACAGCATCATATAAACTTGATCAAATAAATCTCGAACTGTTTCTCTCAACTGTCACTTCATTTTAAAAGCCACACGCATGAACTGAACGGCCGTTCAAAATCATGCACACCTAAGCACATATGCTTACACTCAAACAGATGAAAAAATCAGTCAGAGATCGTAGAAGTGTTTTAAAGTGGCCAATAAATAATATTTTGCCATTACAAAGAACTTTATGCAAGCAGTTTAAATATTCTGTCAGTCTTAACATTATTTTTCAAACTCTACGTTTCATCACACTCGTAGTAAAAACATTCATAATGGATAATTAATGCACAGAGGGTTTAAATATCAGAAATATACATAGATAGACAGTCTCTAACCTTAATAAATGAATAGAATACAACAGTCATGCTGTTTTAGTCATAGCCTAAAAGCTGTTTATTTGTACATAGCATAGAGTTACAAAGCATAGAGATCTGTAGTCCCTGAGGTAATTTAATCATCATAATTGAGCGTTTGACTTTTGAGCATATGAAGGGAAATTGGGATTCAGGGTCTAGTGCTTGCATCATACAATCTCTGTGAGTGTGAATAATACATAGGCTAGATGCGACTTTTCTGTGTGTGTTTTTTCTCTGAACAAAGCGATTTTGATCAGGTATAACATATATTCAGTTGCAACTTTATTTCTTGAAAATACGGTATATCAAATTAAAATGCTATGAATTTTAGCATGATGCCTTAATACTGTGATAATGCTGTATTTTTTGTTTAAGTTTATTGTACTGTGAACATTTCATACCATTACACCCCTCGTGTAGATGTAAGTTGTATTATGCATAAATATGATGAGTTTGAGTAAGGTAATTAACTTTTTAATTAACGTTTTTTCTTCTGTTTACATAGTGCACTGCTAAAGCTACACAGCTACACTAACCTTTGGCCCTCTAGCGGTTAAAAAATAAAACTGCATGCATCTTGCGGTAGAACATTGTTTTGGTAATGACTTAAGTTGTGCTTTGGCTGATTTTCTCTGTGACCGGATATGATATGAATATGCACAGGCGAATGACGTATGTATGCAATTTCCCGTGAAATCCGTCCCGACAGCCCTAAAATATAAATCATTATTATAGAAGTGTATGTGGGTAAAGTAAAGACATGGTTTGGAAGATGGATTTTTGTTGCACTCTCTCATTAATAACATTTTGTTATTTTTAAAAAAATAAAAAATACATAGTGTAGCTTTAATATCTTGCAGTATTATGTTTTTCATCATATTTTATTCAACAGTATTTTATAATAAAATCATTTAATTATTATCATGATGTGTACTTTTTGCCTGGTATTTGTTATCATTGTCAAAATAAAAAAAATCTTAGTCAATGAACATTTTTGTCAGTGATTTACAGTTAATAGATTAACAGTGTCTATGTATCGTATGTATCCACTGATCAGTGATCGTGTCACATTGTATTTGGACTTGTTTCGTTTTTTGTAAGCATCTGCTGATTTATATTCTGTTTATTTTATTAACAAGCGAAAACATGACAAAAGACACATCTGTTTATAAACTTATGTTTATAAACTTATAAACTCTGAAGTCTTTTACTCAATATACATTTAGTGTATACGAGAAAAGATTCTTGTCGTATTTTATAAGAGGCCTTTCTGGTCTGTATGATGTTTTGACCATATGTTTGACAGTAGGTGTACAATAAATAATCATATTTCATAAGTTATGAAAACAAAATTCTAATTTGTCCAAAGAATTAAAAAAGCACCTGTTAAAAGAGTTACAAAAAGGTTATTTTGCCTAAATATATTGTAAAAATTCTAAGCGTTAAAATGAAACCAATTGTGTTTTGGTCAAGCAAGCAGTTATTTATCAGTTGTATTGATTTTTTCGGCACAGAGTTTCAAAATAAGTCACAATATTAATTATTATTATTAAGCGAGTCAAAAGCAAGCATACAGTCCATGCCTGATTTATTGTCTCTCTGCATTGCAGGCAACATGTATAATACATTATATGTACCTAAACACTACATAAGTTGATTAACTCTAATTTAATAAATACTTTTGAATCCACAAATTGCATTGCATTAGTTTAATTATGAAATGTACAGTTATTTCAGAAATTAAGGCAATTTTTCTCAATTCAATAGCATTTTTGGCTGTGTACTCACAAAATGACTCCACACCAACACAGAATTAGAAATGCAAATCACCGCTTTGGCCACTACACAGAGCCGTTGTCGTAGGTTCAATGCAGAAGTATAAACTTAAAGTTGCACTCAGTAATTTTTTCCTCATTAAAAAAGTTTACCTCCTAAAGACATGAAGTTTGCTATATATGTAGGAAATCATGACCACTATCATTAAAATGAAAACTCCACTCATAACAGTAATCATATAAAAGCTGTTTTATTCTACATGGAGAGGGTCCACTTATGGGGGCTGCCATATTAGTATCACACGACCAGCCGAATACTACTCGCTTAATCTCAGTAACCGTCCTGTTATTTGACACTTTCACTCAATGATTAAATAATCATGGCTGACTGTGAATACTACATTTCTACAATTTCATCTGAAACTGAAAACATTTCATTTTAAATTATGCTGCATCCAAGCTACTAGGTGCCAGTGTAAACCGAAGATGACACAAAGACAAAAGAGTGGTCTTTGAGGATAAAAAAAAAATTGTTTTACAGTGTAAGTAGCCGTGGAAACATCTAGAAATTTGACATACATTGAGCCATAAGAAAATTAGGTACAGTATGTGAATAAAATGTACAAAGAGTGAGAAGGTTTTTGAAGCAATAAAGCTAAAATACAAATGGTAATGAAACTTTTTAAAGAAGTGTAAGGTATAAATGTAAAAAAACACACATCTCTTATGGAAACAAGTTATGAACAGACTATACTAGATACTGCCCCTAACACTCTCGAACACTTAAGTATGCACACTTCCTGTTTTATGAAATAGCACAGAACATGCTGTTCTACCAAAAGAAGAATCACTGAGCCACAGCACCTCTTCTGCGCCAATGGAGTGAAACCCACACACCCACAGACACAGACACACACACACACACACACACACACAGACAGACACACACACAGACACACACACACACAAGAACTTAATCCACTGCATGTCTGTGTGCTGGGTCATAGGTCAGCCCTCAACTTCCCCGTATTACTAATTACTAAAGTAAAATACAACATGAAAATCTTTGTCAGCTGTAACACAGTATCAGCTTGTTAAATATAGAAGCTTGTAAAATGTGCAAGATCATAACTTCTTGCATCAAAGCCATTGATAGGTAGAAAAAGTAAAAAAGCAAATAAAAAGTAAAATGTTAAATAAAGATACTCTACAACCACATATTTCACAATATTGACACCACCACCACTCCACCATCATGTACAAACTGTAATAATAGCTTTTTACTAAGAAAAGATAAAAACGAGTATACAATTCTGATGGCTCATTTAACATGTTCATTATAAATACCAGAAGAAAACAAATGGTATAGGTGCATCTATAACTAACACCATTATTCATTTTGTTCTAGATGTATAGCTGCCTTTTACTAATGACAGATTTAAGATATGATATTTATAAAACATTATTTTATATATCTGGAAATTGAAAAAAGGTCAAAGACAAAGAACAATAATAAACGGAAAAAAAAAGTGTAAGCCAAACATGCCAACAGTCTCCTCACAGGTAGGCCTGAAAAACTTCAGAATTAGATCAGTTCAAGAGGGAAGTGAACACGCACATACAAACATTCACATTTAAACACACACACACACAGACAGACACGGACACCCACATGCACACCCACACAGGATTGCATTCAGCCGCGAGGCATTTTAGACCTCATGAGGTCTAATATCAGACTTCACAGTTTTTCAAAACATTATTCCTTCTCTTCTCTATACCCTCTCTCTCTCTCTCTCTCTCTCTCTCTCTCTCTCTCTCTCTCTCTCTCTTTCACACACATTCTCTAGTTGCTCTATTTGAGCTGTTTGACTCCACAGCTACTTACCAGAATAACTTAAGTATGAGAATGAAGCTGCTCCACAAACATGTGAGGGATGGGGAGGGGGATTCATAGAAATAACAGTGTTTCCCATTAATTACCTAGACTGTGACGGCCCAGTCTAATTTGTCCCACGTCCCGCCACAGTTTCATAATGAACCGAAAATATTTTTACACTTCTCAAAATAACATAAAAGTTCTCTAACGTTGTGTTGTGTGCCGTTGCTTCAGCAAAGCATCTCTAACTCCCAGTCAATCAGCCCCCCAGCTGTATGCGCCAATGCTCACACACACGCACACTGGAACCAATTATATTACTTTAAAATTATTATCAGGCTCTGACAAATTAACTATTTTCTGCATTTGAGGAGCAATTTCAACACAGGTAACCACTTTTGCTTAATTTCTTTGATGGCTCACAGGGCTCAACATTAACGCTTGTTTGGTACAAGTACATTTTTGAAGTGGCAAGTGAAAGAGAATTTTACTTGCCTGACTGGACAAGCAGACTGCTTAAAATATCAACAACAACAAAAAATAACCAGCAATATTTGTGATAGCCTAGGCCTGTGTCACTTATTAGAAAGTTAATATTCTTATTCTGCAGTTGAAAATAATCCAGAGTGAATGTGTAATTTTATAATTCGCAAGCGATCTAGTAACAGCTGCACCCTGTTAGATTGACAGGTGGCGTATTTGTGTGTGCTGAACATGAACATGTGTTCCGAAAATGCTTGTGCTAATGCGCATCTGAACGGTCAAATACATTTCAAAATTCTGACAAATTGGTCTAGGTGAGGTATTCATGTAAACAAAGAAATTTTGGTATTGTGATAATGTATAGCCTTTCTTGTTCATGGTAGATCTCTTTCCATAGAAAACACCCCTGCTGTAAATGATGACGATGGATGCTTTTCTTTATTTGACTATATCATATGGCAATAGCCTCCTCTCCTACACCATGCAGTTTACATATCTGTTTCAGAGAATTTAGTTGATTGCATGAGTACACTATTAGGTTGGGCATCGGTCATAATTTTAGAAAAATATAAAACATAAACTTTGACATGTTACTTGAGCATGTAACTTCAATGTCTTTTTTCTCTCCGGACAAGTACCTTTTATACTTGGACAAGATGAATAACCAATTTACTTGTCCAGAAAACAAGCACATGACAATGCTTAATGTCGAGCCCTGGCTAAAATGTATGCTCTAGTCAATTTTGTGTTTTGACCATTTGTGAACTGCGTTACGCTTCGTCACGTTAACCATGCTTTGTGGGTGTGACTTTTTTGCAGTGTCATCACCATTAATATCTATACAACCGAATTACTACTAGAGCACAAAATTCTTTACTAGAGCACAAAGTTCTTCATAGATATAGCCTCTTACTCTTGTTCTCAAAGAGCACCAGAATGATGCATTTAAAAAGTACAAAATGTTCTTTCTGGGGTCCATGCCCCCGGACCCCCCTAGAAGATCTGAGGTCCACCCACCATAGTCTCACAAAATCCTGTGGGAAACACTGTATAACATGCCGAAACACATACTGACAGGAGAAGAACCTGAGGTGGTTTGTATATATGTGAACAGAGTTTAATGTTTGCCAGCATTTAGCAAACACTGATGCTTGCAGATTTATACAGCTATAAACAATGAGGTGCAACAAGAGTTTTTGAATATACGTGAGGTTCCTAATCTTAACAAACTTTTTTGCAGTAGCACAATACATTGTTTTATTCATAGATCATATCTTGTATTTACAAAGCTTTGAAACTGTATAAAATTTTACTTCTGGCCGAATTGTATAACCAAATTTTTTGACTGTGACGTTGTCTGCCTTGTCCTTTAGTTACTCCTGTTAAAGCAGTGTGTGTGAATGGGGGGAGGGGGGAATTTGGCCTTACAAAGCAGAGAATGTACAAGAGCGTTTAAACCAGCCTTCCCTTTTTGTACAACAAGGGATATTGCTTGTCCTCTTTCAGTGCCTTTGTTGGCCGTAGTCACTAAATATCTCCAGTGAAATGTGTCCTGACAGGTGGCAGGTGAATCTGGCCTGTCATATCGCATTTCCAAACAACTGGCAGCTCACAACACAAAGATAAACAAATGCTACAAAATGTGCCCTCATATGCCGTGGACTCGTAAGTGGTTCCACTTTTGGGATTTGCTACCCTTAAATACCCTACTGAACACTATAGCAATGCTGCATTATAAACAATTCTCTCGTGAAGAGTGATAGTTTGTCATTTGATCAGACTGGCTTTTTCATTTGTTCCCATTACCACATAAAGATAAAGCTTAGGTCTATCAGTTACATAACAGCAATCTCAAACATATGCATGCTATCCAGTGCCCCAGCTATGGTCTACGATAAATGTGGTATATCAGCTCTAGCCTTCTGTATGCCTTGACTCCCTTGGTAACATGTAGGGACTGATAGCGCATGATACTCCATAATTGGGACTGTAAACATCAAAAAGTAGAACATACTACAAATACATCATTGATAATACAGCCCATATCCTACTGAACTGGGAGAACTTCATATTTGTGCTGTTTTGAGTATGTATTTGTCTAATAACTAAATTATACTCTGTAAATTAAGAGGCATCCTTCTTTGTCTTATTTATTATACAAACACACAGCTTTAATTTGAAGTACAGGACTGTTACTCATTTGCATAGAGTTGGAAAATGCCGCCATACAAAGGGTCAACACAGAGTGCAAGTCATAAACTTCACAACCAAGCAATGGATCGAGCATTACCAATTGTACAGACACCTAAAAGCATTCTTGAAAGGTCCCTTGACATCTCTCAATAGGAGATACTATTGGTAAATACACATTATGTTCAGTTAATATATGGAAATCCACTCATTTTCTCCAATCAGTGTCAATTTGCATACATAAACGTAGCAAATATTTTCAAATTAAGCTTTATTAGTGGGGAAGTGGCCTGAATATCTTGTGAAATACCTAAATCACAGGTCGGCGATAAACACAAACCCTGGGGATGTCCATTTTGAGATTATATGAAGCCTACATTTAAGACCATTAAGATTTGTTAAAATTGAGACATTAGGAAACCGAAGCACACTTTACGCCACAATTCTCCTTACCGTAATCTGCTTCCGATAAGTTCTATTGAGCTCTTAACCAATGATGCAATGGAGCTACGCAAGGACCGCCTCCCTCATTTCCATGTTGCACACAGAAAAGTAAAAATAAATACATGTATAAATAAATAAATTAATATAAAAAATAAATTAACACATAAATAAAAAAAATATGCAAAATAAATGAATAATTAAAAGTTAAAAATAATAAAAATAAAGTTAAAAATAAATACAGAAAATAATAAAGGAATAAAGTGATACAATAATAAATTCAGGAATAAATTTCATTAAAAACTAATTATATTTGTTTTATCAAGACATTTATTTCTTTATTTTTTATTATTACATTTATTTATTATTTATGCAGGTTTGGGCCTCCATAGTGTACTAACATGAACAAACAATTACATTTTTATTAAAAATTGAATTTTTATTAAATAACATAGACTAATAAATGCTGTAAAATATATATTGTATATTGTTATTTCATGATACCTAATGCATTAACTAATGTTAAAAATTTTACCTAATTGTAAAGTGCTACCTAAATAATGTACCCTTTTTTCTGAATTGCAGTAGTGAGAATGGGAATGAGAAATGCCACAATTTAAAGTGCGTAGCCTTAAAATTAGGCTTAATTTTCTATATGCAAAATATAATGTGAGAATTTTGTGTTTTGTGAGAATCAGATGTACAACAATAGGCATGTTATATTTGTTAGCTTATACATAATGTTTAGTATCTTCTAAGTACATAGTACATGTTTTTGTCAGATGGGAGCTGTTTGGGATATCATTCCAGGAAAACCAAATAAGAACAGCAAAGGGAGAAGAGTAAGTAGCTAAAAATGCTGGAGAATCAGTGATTAAATGTGGGTCAACTCCTTTTGTCTCCAAGGCATCACGGCAAACAAACACTACTTCTTTTTCCTCAACATTTCTGGGACATGTCCAACCATATGGTCCACACCCCCATTTTCAATCCCCCTTTCATGCCCCTCTCTCTCTTTGGTTTGCAATGTTCTTTTCACACAGGACATAAACTGATTCTAGTATTCTGGAGGTGTGTATCCTCTGAGCCAATTACAGAGAACTCATGCAGTGCATCTCGACCAATGGCCAATGGCAAAGCAGTGGGTGTGGAGCCACCCAGTGTCTATGTGCTTGTTTCTCAGTGTACCCCTCTCATTTTTTGTCTCCCCCACTCCTTATCTCTCTCTCTCTCTCTCTCTCTCTCTCTCTTTACTTATTATACTAATGAAGGAGAGGTCATGCCCTGGCATAAATAGACTCTGGACTTCTGCCCAAACTGGGAAGGCATTCATGACCAAATAGCACACATGCAAACACACACACACACACACACACACTGATGAGAGTAATTAAGTAAGCTGGGCAGAGGGTGGGGCTGGCCTATAACTCCAACTGAAAGCACTATCTGTACTGAACAGAAGCAAAAACACCTGGCCATTAGTGCTACTGATGGAGTCAACACACAAACTGCTCAAAGTTAATTTCATCCAGCTTTTAACCCTGTCAATACTGCAAGAACATCCTCTCCTTGCTTTATAATAAAAACACACAGATAACATGATCAGAACACTCATTCCCCACTCAATAAAAACATATTTATAATCAGTATCTGTGTTAAGACACCATTATAAATAAATCTCCAAAATAAGGAATTATGGTCATCTATTTCCATCAAAATGTCATTGAATAAATCACAAGGACAACTCAATTTGTTTTTAAGTTGACACTGTTTATTCCAAGTAATCTACAGTAAGGTACAACAGGGTTAAAGGCCCCCTGGGTAAAAGGCACTTTTGATTTTATTTTCTCCAAAACCTGTCACCGGAATCAATGAAGGACCCAAGATGCAGAGAAAAACAGAGTGAGGTCATTTACACAAGGTAGTAATCAAGACAGGCAAAATATATGGGATCAACCGGCATCGACTGCAGCGAAGTTGAAGAGAGGCACTGTGCTTGGCAGGTGAACGGGATGCTGAGGATGCTGTGCACTTGACCGGTGGTAAGAGATGAGAGGGAAGGCTGGAACCCCTGGTGTTGAAAGGATGTGCGAACAGAGCGAAGAGTACTCCACTGAATTTGTGAAGACAGACCAACTGGCAGACTGGCACTGGAGGGAAACACACACAGTGCAGAGACAGACAGACCGAAACTACAGGATGTGAGGTACAGAGACACAACACAATAATCTGGCAACGAAAAAGACACACTGCGGCATTAATATAGAGCAGGGAAAATGAACAACAGCTGTCGCTAATCAGCCACCCAGCCAACAGCTGGCCACACACGCGAGGGAAAAATTTAAACAAACACACAGGAAGAACCGACGACTCACCAACCGTAACAAAACCACTAAACAGCTAGAAAAACTACCACAGTACTTTCCTGAACACCTGTTTGTCACTTTACACTGCAAAATATTCCTGATCCATGAGATCATTGCGTGCATTGTCTAAAGTTTTATTGTGAGGTGTTTTGATACATTTTCAAAATCTTGCATAATCATCTAATGAGAATCCCTAAAATGATCACATTTACTTTGAGACAAAATAATTATTTGTTATTTTCAGTTTTGCTCTAGGTGATTAAAAAAGACCCTCTTTTGCAGGGGTTAAAGGACTACCCTTTCATCTTTAAAGGGATTGTTCGCCCAAAAAAAATTCTCTCATTTACTCACCCTCATGACATCCCAGATGCATATGACTTCTTTTCTTCAGCAGAACACATTTGAAGAAAAATATCTCATCTCAGTAGGTCTTTATAGTGCAAGTGGATGGTAACACAATTTTTTATGCTCCAAAAAGCACAGACAACCAGCATAAATGTCATCCATATGACTCCAGTGGTTAAATTAATGTCTTATAAAGTGATACAATCCTTTTTGGTGCAAAAAAGATCAATATTTAAGTACTTTTTAAACTATAAATAATCGCTTCTGTTAAGCAGCAGTTTGCGCATTAATGAGAGGGCTGAGTTCACACGCTATCTCGTGTGACGTATTGCCGTTGGCATGTTCACGCAAGAAGTGATGCATGCGCGACACGCCCGGAAGAGCAGTGCTGTTTAAAATGCAGTAAAATGCAGGCCGAATGCCGTAAACAAACTGAAGCAAATTTAAACAAAGATGTCAGAAGATTTTAATTTCTCCAAGGTGATATAGATTGCAAAGTATGAGATTAATGCTATTATATTTAATGCGTTATAGCTCACTTTATAAGACATAAGACATTAATTAAAACATTGGATTCTTATGGATGACGTGAATACTGATTGTCTGTGCTTTTTGGAGTATCAAAAATCGTGTTACCATCCACTTGCACTTGCAGGACCTACTGAGCTGAGATATTTTTCTATTTTCTTCAAATGTGTTCTGCTGAAGAAAGGAAATCATATACATCTGGGAGGGCATGGGGGTGAGTAAATGATGAGAGCATTTTCAATCAAATCCTTTATGATGACTATACCTATTTAATTGCCAAATATTTAGAACACATTGTTTCTCAACTGATTAGACATGTTTCTCTATACTAAGTTCAGTACTGTTAACAAAATTAACATGTTCTTACTACACAGCAGTTATGTAATTTTTTGGATTGCAATTCCAATTAAGGGCTGAAATTAACAATTACTTTGATAATCGATTAATCTAAAGATTATTAGAATAATTATTTGACTATTCAGCGATTATTGCAATGATTAATCATTAGCTCTTAACCGATTATTCAGATTGTGCCCCGACATAAAGGTTGTATTAAACGTGCTTACTAACAAAAAAAGAGGACAAAATTATCTTCTTAGCAGGATACAGTTTAAGAGTCTCTCCCTTAGATCGGGACAATCGCGCAACTCATAGAAGAGGCCCTGACCGCACAAAAATATTTTCAGAGTATCCAGTTATTTACATGAACTGCTTCCGTAATATTTGAACTTTAATAAAGATATAACGCATTAAATATAATTGCATTAATCTCATACTTTGCAATCTATAACACCAAAAGCTGTTTGGAAAGTTTAGAGTGCATCTGGACTGTGATCTCTGTAATTCTTCCTCTCCTCAGTCAGGCGTGAACTGCAGTGCTGCTCTTGTGTGCCATCATTAGTTTAATGTGATCTCATGTTACGTTAAATGAGATTAATTGTTTTATTTATTGTCGACATTGTCGATAACGTCGACT
Source organism: Xyrauchen texanus (assembly GCF_025860055.1). Classification (NCBI taxonomy): domain Eukaryota; kingdom Metazoa; phylum Chordata; class Actinopteri; order Cypriniformes; family Catostomidae; genus Xyrauchen; species Xyrauchen texanus. The sequence continues at coordinate 14,733,966 of NC_068303.1, read as the reverse complement.
AATCGTTTTAGCCCTATTCCAACTTAATTATACAAATTTGCATTACAATTCTGCCTTCTCTTTGCTCAATTCAAACTCAATTCAAATTCAGCAGTTGAATTGAAATTAAAAAGGTATTCTTAATTCAATTCAGACTGACAGGCAAGCAAGCTTGATATGCACACACACAGACAGAGGGGAGGACATTTACGGTGTGATTTTTTTGTATTCTTACCCACAAATATGGGCAACATGTAGCAAGAAACTAAGAGCCAGTTCTGACATACATGTTGCTAAATTAGGATTGGTGGTGGGTCACTGATTTAAACCTGTCCAGAAAGCCCACGGCATGACACAATCCAGCAATACCTCACTAAGGTCAACATTCAAAATGCCATGACAGGTTTTGCTTGAGCTGGCACAGGCCTGTTAGCTATCATCAGTTATCTAGCTCTATGGATCTAATTGGTGGCCGTGAAGATGAGAGCCTAAGGTTGGTGGGGATAGCGCTGTGCTGTTTCCACACACACACACACACACACACACACACACACACACACACACACACACACACACACACACACAAAAGGAATGTGTGTGTGTTTGAGTTTACTTAGCTATAGATTTACTTTACAGATTTTTAGCAAAATCTGACAAAACCTGTTCTTTGGGGATACCCAGGGATGTCAGTTAAATAAATAATTATTCTTAAAATGTACTACATATTGTTTGTACAATTATATACAAACATACACACACACACACACACACACACACACACACACACACACACACACACACACACACAATACCGGTCAAAAGTTTTGAAACACTTGACTGAAATGTTTAAATGAGGCATATACTTAAATGCTTCAAAATAGTTTTGTAGACAAAAATATAATTATGCCACCATATTAATCTATTTCATTATAAAACTTCATTTTATAATGTTTATAATATAATTAAAATGTAATAATTTTTTTTTTTTTAAAAATTGTAATTGATGACTTGGACCAAATAATAAAGAAAAGCAGCCAATAAGTGCCCAACATAGATTAGAACTCCTTCAATACGGTTTAAAAAGCATCCCAGTGTTTATACCTCAAGAAGTTGGTTGAGAAAATGTCAAGAGTACAAATGTAAAGGTGAGTACTTTGAAGATGCTAAAATATAACACAGTTTTGATTTATTTTTACAACATAATTCCTATAGTTCCATTTATGTTATTCCATAGTTTTGATGACTTTATTATTATTATTATTATTATAAAACTGCAAAAAAAAAAAAAAAAAGAGAGATATATTATGGGTAGGGTTGAAGTTAGTCTGTAGTCATTAAGTTTACATAAAAACAATATAAGAGTATGGTATGTCCTCATACAAGTAAACATGTGGGTGTGCGTGTGTGTTTATGCTACATTGTGGGACCAAATGTCAAGTCCAGTCAAGTGGCTTTTATTGTCATTTCAACCATAAACAGCTAGTACAGTACACAGTGAAACGTAACAATGTTCCTCCAGGACCATGGTGCTACATAAAACAAAACATAAAACCAACACAGAACTACATAAGACTACACAGAACTAAATGACCTACACATTTCTACATAAAGTGCATGTGCAAGCGTGTGCAAACAGTACAAGATGGTACAATAATTGCTGAAACAGGACAACAGGCACAGTAAGTGCCGACCAGTACACAGTTCAAGTGTGAAAGTGTCAGATGAAACAGGTAGTGCAAAAAGATATTACAATATAATAGAAAATGCTGTGAATGTAAACATAACATATTATGACAGTATTCAGCAGATAGGCTTATACTATATGGACATAGCAGTTATTGGGGTAGCAGCAGGTAGAAGTGACAAGAAATTAAGTACAATATTTTATGAATACAGTAGCAGCAAAAAAAATTGGGAAGATAATACAGAAATGTGCAAAATTGCAATGATGGTGTTCAACGGAGTGTGTGTTGTCAGTCCAGTCTCTGAATGTTGAGGAGTCTGATGGCTTGGGGGAAGAAATTGTTACACAGTCTTGCTGTGAGGGCCCTAATGCTTCGGTACCTTTTGCCAGATGGCAGGAGGGTGAAGAGTTTGTGTGAGGGGTGCGTGGGGTCATCCACAATGCTGGTGACATTGCGGATACAGCGCGTGATGTAAATGTAAAGTGTCATTCGGTTGCACTTTCCTCAGTTGAAAGGTGGAAATTCAGACTCTCCGAGTTGAATGGAATGCTTGCTTCATGAATCACAGCTACAACAATACAGAGCATCACGGCTTTCCTCACAAGAGCAAACACACACACACCGCGTGTGGCAGTGTACAGCAGGCGAGTGTTTCAAACAGCTAGACAGAGTGCAGTTAAATGGAACACAATGCAGCATCTTCAAAACTGAACTTCAACTTAACATGCATATTAAAACACAATGGTTATGGCATCTTTTGTTATTTGAAAATAGACGGTTCAGACAGTAACTAAAAAAACTGGTGCGCACTTACTAAAACTACTACGGTAACCTGAAGGAAGAACAGACAGATGCGCGTGGTGCACATTCTTTTAGATTTGGGCAGCGAATCTTCACATAATGACAAAATATGATGCATTATATTTTGATTATGCAATCTTTTGTAACAAACTATTTTATAACAGCCTATAATAATGAATAGACGATACACTGAAACAACAAGACGCAATGTAGCAGCCATAGACGTTTGTCGACATGTTATTATATCTACAATTATGAACATGTAATTGCTCCTTGAGTACTTGACGAGAACTTGAGTAATTTAGTCAAGAGTACTCGAGTAGACAAAATGCCCAAAATGCCCATCCCTAATCTCCACAGAGGAGCCGTCGCTGTTCAGTGGAGAGTGGTCTCTCCGTGCTCTCCTGAAGTCAACAGACATCGGTTTTGTTTTGTTCACGTTCAGAGACAAGTTGTTGGCTATGCACCAGTCCGTTATGTCCCCTCAAGGATAGTAAAACCTGAGATCACCTATATTGTGGGTTCTAGCCAGCTGTCCCCACGAGGGAAATGGCTTAGCAAACATACTAAACAATGTTTTTTTGAAATGTAAAAATGCAAAAAGTTTTCTGTGAGGGTTAGGTTTAAGGGATATAAATTATCATTAGATCTGTATCAAATCCATAAAATGCATTGAAGTCTATGGAGAATCCCCACAATGATATAAAAACAAGTTTGTTTGTGTGTGTGTGTGTGTGTGTGTGTGTGTGTGTGAGTGAGAGAGAGAGAGAGAGAGAGAGAGAGAGAGAGAGAGATGGAAGGGAGAAGGAAAACGCCAAGGCTCCAGTGACATAAACATGGCTAACATTCAGGTTATGGAATGGATAGCCCTGTTTTCTGTTCTACCTTTCACTCCTCACTCACTCTCTCCCTAAACGTTTAGCAGTCTCTCCTTATGAATGAGCCTGTCTTTTCATCTGCATTGACTCTTTTTTTCAGCTCTCTGCTTCTCTCAGAGTAATCTAAAGGCTTATTTTTGCTTCTGTGTAAGCTCCACGTATTGGCCAATGCATTGGTTTGCATTTATAGTTCTGTGTTGGGGTTTCTGCGTTGTTCTGCGAGTACACAGTCAAAATGCTAATTTAACATTCATAAATGTAATCGATGTAATTAGTGCATTTTTTACAAATACTATAGCATTAAAAACAAGTTCAACGTAGAAAATAAATGAAAAAAATAAATAAATACTGCATGCTTGCTATTGAGTCATTAAATAATAATAAATCAATATTTTGGCATACTCTTGATGTTCCGTGCTGAAAAAGAAATCATCAAATTAAATAACTTTCCACTTGACAAAAATGTAATGGGTGTTGTTTTACAAATATTTATGAAATACGAAATATGATTATTTATTGTGTTTATGACTTGCAGAAATTGTGGAGCAGAAATTACACACTTTACCTTTAAACACAGAGTGTGACTTTTGGAATCAGATCACATAAAAAAAGAAAATACATGCAAACATGTTCTTCAAGTATCAAGTTAACTTAGCTACCAGGAAAGACCTGCTACACTAATACTTATTGCAAATCCATCCTAATACCAATAAAAAAAAATGTAAACACTGATGTTATCGGAACATTCCTATAAAAAGGCACAATCCTTTGCTGATGATTGGCCAAGAAGCATGTCTTATGCCTCGATGTCAGACTCTATGTACTGCATAACTTAACTTCACAATGGTTGTGGGGAATTTTCCTTATGACTTCACGTCTAGTTAGCTTTTCTGCATTCCCAGTGGAAAATGTTATACATTTAGAGATGAGGTTCCTTATGATGAGCAGAGTTTTCCATCTAGCACCTGTCATTGTCTTTTTCTAAAATCTTGCCATGAAACTAAAAATGACCACAGAAAACACAAAAGGCCTTATAAAAGGAAGCAAAGTCAGCCCAAGCTCAACACTGATATCAAGGCAGATGTTGCTTTAGAAAAAGAGAAAGTGATGTTATGGAGAGGATATGTCATGGACACTGCAATGATATAAAACTTTAATTATAATTCATGCACCCTGTAGTCCATCAAAGTAACAGAACCCAAATCAACCCAAAGGGTCTCTTGGGTTCTTCAGGGTTCTTCAACCGGACCCAACAACCTCCACACAGATTTCTTCTTCTACTTAGCCTGACAACCATGTCTATTTCTGT